>NW_027411755.1:198774065-199044065 GCF_047663935.1 Musca autumnalis
CACCTTTCCGTGGTTTGGTATCTATAGAAGGCCCCATTGGAGAGTTTTCTGACCATATGAGATTCCTTTTGGAAGCCATCGGTCTAATGAAGACCCCTTTCCGAACTCTGGTGCCTATAGAAGTCCACTTTAGGATATCTCCTATCTCCAGATTAACCCTTACGGAAGCAATCGGCCTACTGAAGTCCCCTTTCAGAGGTCTGTTATCCATAGAAAACCCTTTTTGAGGGTCATCTTCCTATAGAAGATCAATTTTGGATGTCTTCTATCAATAGACGAACCCTTTCGGAAGTTATTGGCCTACTGAAGTTCCCTTTCAAAGGCCAGTTATCTATAGAAGACCCTTTTAGAGGGTCCTCTATCTACAGACTACTTTCGATGTATTATACTTCTAGTAGACTCCTTTTGAAGTCATTGGTCCATTGAAGACCCCATTCCGAGGTCTGTTATCTATAGAAGACCCATTTATGCGGTGTCTTATCTATAAAAGACCACTTTAGGATGTCTTCTATCTCTAAAAGACGCATTCTATGGTATACTGAAGACACCTTTGGAAGGTCTTTTATCTATAGAAGACCCCCTTTAGAGGTTCTGCAATATCTGTCTCTTATCTATAGAAGACCCATTTATCGTGACTCTTACCTATAAAAGACCACTTTAGGATGTCTTCTATCTCTACAAGATCCCTTTAGGAAGTCATCGACCTTTAGAGGGGGATTCTATCTATAGAACACCACTTCAGGATGTCTTATATCTTTAAAGGGCCCCCTTTAAGGGGGTCTTTACATTGTTTTCTAGCTGTAGAAGACCCCGTTCGGAAATCATCGGTCTACTAAAGACCCTTTTCTGAGGTATATCTACAGAAGACCCCTTTCGGAAGTTATTAGTCTACTGAAGACCCCTTTCCGTGGTCTGTTTTCTATAGAACATCCCTTTAGATAGATGGTATTCTATATGTTGAAGTCCATTTTAGCATATCTTCTAACCAAATAGACCTCATTGGGATGTGATCCATCTATTGAAGACACCTTTTAGAGATCTCTTATGTATAGAAGTCCCATTTAGAGGGCGTTAATAGAATTGACAGTATATCTAACTGAAAGTTCATGGGTTCGAAACTCCCTTGACAAATGGTGCTCAAACTATTTCCCACCACCTATAAGTTAGAAAATAGCCACCCCTTTTTGACAATATTGGAAAAGAACTATTTTCTTCGGGGACTTTGGTGTTATTAGGGTTACTTAATTATTATAATTTTATAAATGCTTTAAAGCTCTATTCATTTTCATAAAAAATTTAATTTTTAATTTTTATGTTAACATAAAATGCTAAAAAAATTCTTTAATTACATCTGTAATAAAACAATCAAAACCCACCATACATTCGACTATAAAAAAACAATATTTTTTCATAATAGACCATAATATTCTGGTCAGCATGCAGAGTAGTAGATGGCAGAACATCAAACCCAGAAAACAATTATGGCAGTGTTTTTTTCATGTCATTGTTGTGGCGTTTTTGTAATGGCAATGTTATTGTTTTATTTCTGGTTTTTAACATTGAAAATAATTAAAATTTCTTTATGAATGGCTGTTGCTCGGTTCCCCCTTTGTTTCCCATTGACCAAAATATAAAACAAAAAACTTAAAAAATAGAAAAAGATGGGATTATTTTTTAATTAAAACATTTTTTATGTTTTTATTTCCGTACATTGTCATTCGCCACAACCATCTAAGTGTCGTTTTATTGTTTAATGTTGTTACAAAAAATTGGTTTGGGTATAAAGGACTTTTTTTGAAACATGTTTTATTGTTGTAAAATCAAATTTTATGGTTAAAGAGGATGCATTTAAAGAATGGGAAGGGGGAATATTGTAAAATTACTGGGAAAGATAAATTCTAACTTTAAGAAGTCAATGTGCAGCTTACAGGCACATAGAATGGGGAGAAAAGGGCAGTCTTTGAAGACGTGCTGAACGGGAGTCTTTATAGATAAGCGGAAGGAAGTCGTTAGAGGCAAGCTGAAGGGAGTTTTTATAGACTGCCTGAGGGAATATTTAGACAAGCTAAAGGGAGTCTTTTTAAAGAGGACAAAAGAGCATTTATGATCAAAATATTGTTATTATGAAAAGAGTCTTCATAGAACATCGCAAGGGACTGTATTTAGACCATAGATTAGCAAAATAAATTAAAGGAGTTAATATTTATACCCTACACCACTATGTGGGGAGGGTATTATAAGTTAGTTTTGCCCAAAAAGTTTGTAACGCATCGAAATACTGGTCGTAGACCCATACTTATATACAAAAATGATTGTCTCGACGAGCTGATTCGATCTGTCTATGTGTGTCTGTCCGTCCGTCCGTCTGTCCATCTGAACCTTGTAATCACGCTACAGGTCGCTTTTTGATCGGCTCGTCACCAAATTTTGGGTGTTGATGGGGGTCCCGGAGGGCAAGAAGCCTCTATTGATTTTGGTGATGGTCGGATAATATTTAGGGGTCGGAATGGGCTAAAAACTTATTTGGAGAAAAAGTCAACGTACTTTTCCAAAGCAAACATCTCAGCTTCCATAAGGGGTATACCAAAAACCAAAACATGCTATGGGAAGTAGAAAATATCATCTTTCTAACGATGTAACGTAGGTTGTCGTAGGTGGTCAAACAACGAAGATATCGCAATAGCCGCAAATTAAACCCAACTTTTCATTTTTGCGATTTTAGTTATAATGACGAATATCACAGCTTTGGTAAGAGACTTTCCAAAAACAATGTGTGACTATGAAAGTAGAAAATTCCATCTTTCCAACGATGCAAAGTAGGTTGGCGTAGGTGGCTAAATAACGGAGATATCGCAATAGCCGGTAATACATCCCATTTTTTCATTTTTGTTGTAATCACGCTACAGGTTGCAATTTTGATCGAATCGTCAAGAAATTTTGGGGGTTATTGGGGATCCTACAGAGGAAGAGGCCTATTGATTTTGGTGATGGTCGGATTATATTCAGGGGTCGGAATGGGCACAAAGCTTATTTGGAGAAAAAGTCAACGTTTTATTTCAAAGCGAATATCTCCGCTTCTATACGGGGTATATCAATAGCAAAACCTGCTGATAAAAGTAAAAAAATATCACATTTGCAACGATGTAACGTAGGTTATCGTAGGTGGTCAAACAATGAAGATATCGCAATAACCGCTAATAGAACACCTTTTCTGCGATGTTAATAATAATGACGAATAAAACAGCTTTGGTTGGGGACCATCCAAAACGAAAGTCTGACTATGAAAATAGAAAATCCCATCATTACAATGATGTAAAGTAAATTGGCGTAAGTGGCCAAATAACGGAGATATCACAATAGTCGATAATACATCCCATTTTTTAATTTGTTTGTAATCACGCTACACGTCTCAATTTTGATTGGATCGTCACGAAATTTTGGGTGTTAATGGGGGCCCACAGTGGAAAAGAAATCTATTGAAATCTAAAGAAATCTATGGGTTTTGGTAATGGTCGCATATTATTCAGGAGTCGGAGTTTAAAAAAAAAAACTTATTTGGAGAAAAGGCCAACGTTTTATTTCAAAGCGAATATCTCTTTTCTGTAAGAGGTATATCGAAAGCAAAATCTGGCAAGGAAAGTAGAAAATATCACCTTTACAACGATGTGAAGTAGGTTGTCATAGGTGGTCAAACAACAGATATATCACAATAGTCGGTAATGCATCCCATTTTCCATTTTTTGTGCAACCACACTACAGGTCGGAATTTTGATCGGGTCCTCAAGAAATTTTGAGGGTTGATGAAGGTCTCACAGAGAAACAAGCCTATTGATGGTTGGCGTACATCCCACTTTTCCATTTTTATACCCTCAGCCTTTAGGCTAGGAAGGGTATATACACTTTCATACGGGCAAAATGTGTTTCATCGAAATAATGGTTTTAGACCCCAAGTATGTTTGGACGAAATGTGTTTCAGAAAATTGTTGGTTTAGCAATGTCCGTCCGTCTGTCTGTCTGGCTGGCTGGTGCGCACGATAACTCTCGAACGGATAAACCGATTCGGTTCAAATTTTGGCTTTCGTAATATTTTGTCCAAACTTAGTTTAAGTTCGAAGATGATCTATACCGGTCCACTCCTTCCGGTACCTCCCCCACAAAAGTTCCAAAATGTTCGAAAAATTTGTGGGCATGATAACTCTTGAAGCCAGTAACCGATTTGGTCCATACTTTGCACATCGTAAAATTTCTACCAGGCCTAGATGAGGTTCCAATATGGACTCAATCGGCCCACTCCTTCGGGTACCTCCCACACAAAATTTCGGATAAGTTCAGTTTAGGACTTGCTCTCGGATTGCTTTGATTTTTGTTGCAACAACTTGTATTCACTTCCCCCCATACGACGGTACAAGTTTCATCAGGGGCAAATCCATACTTCCTGAGAAAATGGCCGGAAAGGTGCAAAAGGCCCCTATGACACATTGTGAAGTGGTTGGAGCGCAATATAACTCTCGAACGGATCTGTCGATTCGGTCCAAAATTCGGCCTTTGTAATATTTTATCAAAACATAGTTTAAATTCGAAGATGGGCTATATCGGTCCACTCCTTCAGGTACCTCCCCCACAAAACTTCAAAAATGTTCGGAAAATTTTTGCGCACGATAACTCTTGAAGGGAGTGACCAATGTAATCTATACTCTGCACATCCTAATATATCTACCAGATATAGATCAGGTTTGAATATGGACTATATTTGTCTACTCCTTCTGGTACCTCTCACACAAAATTTCGGATAAGTTCACTTTAAGACCTGCTCTCGAATCACTTTGATTTTTGTTGAAGCGATTTGCATTCGCTACCTCCATTACGACGGTAAATTTTTTTTCAGGGGCAAGTCCATATTTCTTGCGAAAACAGGCCGAAAGGTGTAAAAAACCCCTATGTCACCATATGTGGCGGTCAGAGAGCACGATAACTCTCGAACTGTTCAGCCGATTTGGTCCAACATATGGTCTTAGTTTCATGGGCAATACCGGTCCACAACTTTCGGTACTTCTTCCCAATGTTTAAAAAATGTCACTAAAATGCTAGGACGATATCACTTGAATAGGGCAACCAATTTGGTCCAAACTTTGGATCTCCTAATATTTTATCAAAATTTAGTTTAACTTCTAAAATGACCCATATCGGTCCTCCCTAAGGGTACCTGCCCTACAAAAGTTCAACATTTGTATATTAGTGCAGTTAATTCCAAATCCACATTTTTGTCGGCAAGTTCAAATGTCTTGGATTAGTTCCAATCGGTCCACTCCCTCGGGTACCTCCCCTTAGTAATATTTTGTCCAAACATAGTTTAAGTTCGAAGATAAGCTATATCGGTCCACTCCTTCAGGTACCTCCCACACAAAATTTCGGATAAGTTCACTTTAAGACCTGCAATCGAATCACTTTGATTTCTGTTGAAGCAACTTGCATTCGCTGCCTCAATTACGATGGTAAAATTGTTTTCAAGGGCAAGTCCGTACTTCTTTAGCAAACAGTTTGAAAGTTGTAAAAACTCCCTATGGCACCATATATAGGTGCTGGACTTCGACTTCCAGAATGGTCAATGTCGATCCATTCCTTTCAGTATTTCCTCCGCAAGACGTCTGATCTTTAATCCTAATCAACGGTTCATACGCCCAAAATTTGTAAAACCCCCTAAATACATACGTTTTTTTGGGAAAAAATGTTTCAGTATACACAGGCTGAGGGTATATCTCTGTCGGCAAAGCTGACTGATACTTTTTTACTTCTTTTTATTTAAGTTGTACTGATGATGTACTTAAATGCGTTTTAACAAAATTGACCTGTATTAATAAAGACATTCAAAGCAAAGGCGCTAAGTTATCCCAATTTTAATATTTTGAATTTTACCAGTCAAAAGCTTATGCACAGGGGTAGTGGTGTAGGGTATCACATAGTCTGCCCCTACCCGACTATAGCCTTGGCTCACCTGATTTATCTTACATGAATTAAAAACACGTCAATTTGTCTATTTGTTCAACACATTTGTTATGTTTTTTGATCATAAATATATTTTACAATACTCATAACATTATTAAAATAAAACACAAGTGTGAACGGCGTTAAGTTTGGCGCTGCCGAACTTCGTATACCCTCCGCCACGAGTTGTATTGAAGTAAAACAATTGTTCAGTTTCCTTTCGTTTATTAAGAAGACTAAATACCAAATTTCACCAATTTCGGTAAAACAATAAATACCAAATGTAAGCCAAATTTCAGCCATTTCGGTGGAATATTGAAACCACAACCTTTAAAATACCGAAAATACCTCCCGATTTTCGGTATTTTAAAGGTTGTGGTTTCAATATTCCACCGAAATGGCTGAAATTTGGCTTGTATGGGGGCAATATGAAGGCGTGGACCTACGCCTACAAATTTCTGGTGGAAAGTTTTGCACCCCCAAACGAAGACTAAATGCCAAATTTCACAAACAAACCACAAACTTCAAAATACCGAAAAATGGGATGTGCCGTTCTTTGGGGGCTATATGAAGTTGTGGACCTATAACGACATATTTAGAGGGGAAAGTTGGGGTATTCAAATACTAAATACCAAATTTCAGCCATTTCTATGGATTATATAACCTTCAAAATATCGCAAATCGGGAGGTACCGTTTTATGCGGGCTATATGAAGGCATGGATCTATATCGACAAAATTCATATGGAAATTTTTATTCCCCAATCGAAGACTAAATACCAAATTTCTGCCATTTCGGAGGAATATTGAGGCCACAACCTTCAAGATAACGAAAATCGGGAGGTACCGTTCTATTGGGGCTATATGAATTGTATATATCAAATGAAGACTAAATGCCTAATTTCAGCCATTTCGGAGGAATATTGAGACCACAACCTTCAAAATACTGCAAATCGGAAGGTGTCATTCTATGGGGGTTATATGAAGGCGTAGGTAGGCCTATACCGACAAAATTCTAAGGAAAAATTTTATACCCTCAAGGACCAGTTGAGGACTTCGGTGAGAAGGGAAAAATAATTCTCTGAGAAGGGGGCTTTTGAAGGTCATCTTCTTGGTAATACATGCTGGGAGTCATTCCTTTCGACAGGTATTGAGCCTACCAGCCATTTTGTTGCTACATATGTTTACCACGAAAGAATAACATGGTTGTAATCAGAATCGCACGAAGTAGATCTCGAAACGATCCTCGAATATTTCGTAAAATAAACGAACATTTTGTGATGTACCCTTTGGAAGGAATTACGATGTGCAAAGTTTTAGAAGTAATTTTTGTTGGTGCCGCCGGGGGTTTCCAGAGGATTTGGATCATTAGTGGTAGGATATAGATGGTGGTAGATACGAAGCAACGTCCCTGAACGGCCTTAACATGGCAAGGCCCAGGACTTATCTTTGTTGCTCTTGGTTGCTGGTTTAAGTGGAAACTTACCTCTCCGTGGTGTAACCTGGGGAACTGGCGGGATTGAAGTCGGTGTAATAGCCCACCACTATAAAAGTCTTCCTACTATGAAAAAACAAAATAAAATAAAAACCACTCCCCTAAAGTTGTCGACCCCCTCAAACGTTTTCAAGACACCCTTCCAGTGTTTCCATTGACACAGATCATTTCTTTATAGCAGCCAAGAAGCTGCAAAACCAACCCACTCCTTGTATCGACACTGTGGAAGACCACTCTCTTTAAACTGTCGCAAAATCCAAAGTTGGGTAGCAAAAATTAACACCTATAATCCATGCTGCGGTCAGAAGTGTCGTAAGACTACTGAAGAGAAGTTCGCGACCTACACGACAAACCTGCAGTCAGTTGCAAAATGAAGCGCCAGGGGAAAATATAGGGAGAAAAGGATGGAAGAGAAGCACATTTTCAGAAAAAAGAAAGAGCAAAAAACTGTTGGTATCAAACATGGGCGTCAATGGAGATACCCTAGAACTAATCCCAAACGACGGCATTGAGTTTTTATCACCTAGCCAAAGTAAGGTCATGACAGCAACTAATCGGCTTCAGAAACTATAAGGCAGCAGGAGCTAACAGTTTGTCTGCCGAACTTTCAAGACTGGGATTATGCATCAGTTCATTAGCAAAATTTGGCTGGAGGAATGTATACCCATCGATTGAAACCTCTATATGTTATGTTCCCTGCACATGAAAGGAGGCAAGACGTATTGCGTCAACTACTGAGGAATAATTCGCCTACCCATCGCATATAAACTGCTGCGGCACGTATTGTATGAATGGCTTAAATTAATGTCAATCGGCTCATGTCGATGCGGTTTTAGTCCTGACAAATCTACAATGGCCCTAATCATGAAAAACAGGTCCATATATACCTACCACATGTTCGTCGACTAATGTACAGTGACTTCCAAATTAAATTAAATTAAATTAAATTATTTACATAGCTGGCTCTTTACAGAACATTTGTTCCACAAGCCGAACTAAGAAAAGATCTCCAATCCTCTCTGATTGTTACTGTATTTTCCCAATCTGGTATATGTAGCTTTCTGTAGTGCGATTCTCTAACTCATTTTTTGACTTACCGACAATTATCGGTAACATTAAAACAATTATAATTTCATTAATTAACAATATTTTTCGGCAAGTTAACGACCTATAAAAAGTAGTCGTTAAGTTCTACCGATAGCAACAGTGTTACCAACATTTATTTGAACTTTTCATTCATAATTTTGCGTTTTAATGTTACCGATTTTTGTCGGTAACTCAAAAAATGAGTTAGAGAATCGCACTACTGATGTCTCGTTTCACTTCTTCGCTCCAACGATGTATTTATACGCCTAGCGGGTTCATCATCACTCATTCTTATGGCAAGGCCTAGACATGGCAATAGTTGCATCTCGATTCTTGGGTCTTTTCCAGGATTTGTCTCAAGGTAAATATCTGGTCAATGGTGGATTTGCCCGGTCTAAAGCCGCATTGATAGAGTTCAATTATTTCATTGACCATCGGCTTTAGTTGCTCACACAAAATGCCAGATGCCCCTGTAATTGGAACACACAATCTTATCTCCCTTTTTGTGGACTGGACATAGGAAGCTCACGTTCCAAGCATCGGGTCGCGTTCTTCCTGCCAGATTGTGCTAAAGAGGAGGACGAGGAGTGCTTTGATTAAGCAATTGGGCCAGTTGAGTGGAATATGCTGTGGTTATCTGTTGTGTTTGCAGCTTACCGATGTCCAGCTTCCGTGTTGTGTCTGTTCGTGCTTTATTTGCAACGTTTACACGGTTACCTACCTTTGTTGCAAGAAAGTGGTGGTCCGAGTATATGTTTGCGCCTCGGAACGATCGTACATCCAACACCCTCGATGAATGTCTTCCATCTGTCACAATGTGATCATGAACTGGATACAGCCCAGGTGCCCTTAAATCTGGTACAGCCAACTAGAATGTTTTTGCCGTTGCGAAGTCTACAGCCTCATTCCATTGTCAGATGTTTCACTGTGGGGACTGAATTTCCCGACTGTTGATCCAAAAATATTGCCCTTTCCAATTTTGGCATTTAAATCGCCTAGAATAATCTTAATGTCATGGGTAGGACAACGGTATCTTCTAGTCGCTCATAGAATATATCTGTGGTGTCTGTTCGTCCTTGTCTTCAGTGGGAGCATGAGCGCAGATAAGGCTAATGTTGAAGAATTTTGATTTTACCCATATTGTAGCAAGTCTTTCATTCACTGGAGTGAAGATGGAGACCAGATGTTTTAACTTCCGACCAACTACATATCCACAACCAAACTCATGCTTTGTGTCATGACAGCTATAATACAGTGCGTCACTTTTAGGTGTTGTTGTGACGTCTTTCCTAATACATCGTATTTCCTGTATGGCAGTAATGTAGGCCTTGTACTTTTTAAGTACATCTGCCAGCACGTAAACTGCACATTCTCTATAAAGAGTGCGAATGTTCCAGGTTCAGATTCGTAGATAATGGCCCTTAAAATGTTTGCGGAGGTCGTAAACTTTAGAGGGGTATGTTTTTCGGTTTTTTAATTTTTTTCATGGTAGGCTGCTTTTTACTAACCTGACGCCCAAACCCAAGTTGTTAACGTTCTTAGGGGTGAACTCGCGGCACATGTTAGCTCACTACCTTTAACGGGTGTTAAAGGCAGCTCCCCAGGTGACACCACGGCGAGGTCAGTGTCCACTGGAGATGAGAGCGGGACCAAGATAAATCCTGGGCTTTGCCATGTTAAAGCCGGTCAGGACCGTTCCTTTGTATCTTTCATACCCTACGCCACCCGTGACTTCCAAATATTTGGTAATATTTTAAAATCATTTTGTGCGTAAGGTTTTTCTTTATCGAATCACCTTATATGTAGAGTTGGGCAATTGAACGACCTAGTTCACGGTCCTAGTTCAAAAACGTATGAGTAACATCATACAAACTAACGTGAGATATTAAGTATACGCATTTTGTTCATACAAACAACCGGTGTCCAATGAACTAGGTCGTTCAATTGCCCAACTCTACTTATATGTAAGATTTTATATAATCATAAATAAAAATTCATCAACAAATGATACAGTGATATGAGATTTTAAAAAAGTCATCACCCTAATTCACACCCGTTTTAATTGTTGGTTTATAATCTGACAAATGTTGTATCTTTTATTACCGCATAATGGCTACTTTATTCGCTTCAGAACCTATTTGTCTCCATTGAATTTCGTTTATGTATTCTTAAAAGCTCCCTCTTAATAAAAAAAACATTGTCAAAATGTATTTTCAATGTTCATCATTAGCAATAAATGTCACATAAAAGTGTCCCGAAAAAGAATCAAATTTGAAGTCATTGGAGTGAGTGACCCCTGAACAATTTTGTTGTCTGTCGGTACGTTTTTATTTTTATTTTTTATTTTTAATGGTTCCATTAGCGAATAATATGAAATACAATAGAAAAACAAAAAAACTCGCACAAGTGCCTAAGTATATTTTCACAGATTTTTTTTTTGTGTTCATCATCATTGAAGCATCATCTGTCGTATTATAATCCGTTTCGGGGATAAGTCTGCAAAGCAAATCATTAGAGATTTACCAAACAAAAAGGCGACGCCTGGATTTATGTTTACCTATTTAGTTCGATTTTTAGAATTATCTTTGTTTGGAAAAGTTGGTAGGAGATTAGTTAAAACAAGTAAAAAAGTCGTTAAGTTCGGCCCAATTTTGCATAACCACCACCATAAAATATTCTTCACTAAAATGGAATAGTTTCTTTTCAAAATTTTAGGTGAAAAAAATTTCGACATAAAAACCAGTAAGGAAAGGATCATATTCGGGCGGGGCCGACAATATGATACCCTACACCACTGTAAATAATTGAACTGATTTCTATATAATATGGTAAACTTATTACTAGACAAAATTTAGTCAGACATTCAAAATTTCATAAAAATTGGACAGATATAGGGTGTTTGGTGCAGCAAATACGTGAAATCAGGCGAAAATATATATGGGAGCTATATCAAAATCTAAACCGATTTCGATATAATTTGGGACATTTATTTCTACACCGAATTCAGTCACATATTCCAAATTTCATCAAAATTGGTCGTATATAGCGTGTTTGGTGCAGCAAATACGTGAAATTGGGCGAAAATATATGTATATGGGAGCTATATCCAAATCTGAACCGATTTTCACCAAAAGCAATAGCGTTCGTCCTTTGGCCAAAAAAACTATATTCCCCAGTTTTCATGCGAATCGGACAATCAATGCGACCTGTACTTTGTTTACAAAAATACATAGACAGACAGACGGACATGCGTAAATCGACTCAGAAAGTGATTCTATGTATTTCCCCAAAAGGAACTTTGGGTCTATTTTGTTTTCTTTTGTATGTTACATACAAATGCACAAAGACATAATACCCCTTACCACAGTGTGGTGCAGGGTATAAGGTACAGGTGAAAGGTACCACCTACGGGACTATATCAAAGTATTGACCTATCTTTACAATTCTTGGTAGAAAAGTTTTATAACTGCAAGGAACATCAAAAGTCAAATTACGGGTAGTTCCATCAAAAAATGTCAATCAAAATACAGAAAATCGGGAGGTCACGTTCTATGGGGGCTATATGAAGGCCTAAACCTAAACCGTCAAATTTTTGGTGAAAAGTTGTTTACACCCCAGGAAGACTTAATACCAAATTTAAGCCATTTTGGTGGGATATTGAGGCCACAAACTTCAAAATACCGGAAATCGGGAGGTACCGTACTATGGACTTATACCGACAAATTTCAGGTGGAAAGTTTTATACCTCCAAGGAAGACTTACTACCAAAATTCAGCCACTTCGGAGGGATATTGACGCCACAACTTTCAAAATACCGAAAATCGGGAGGTACCGTTCTATGGGGGCTATATGAAGACGTGGACCTATATCGAGAAATTTCAGGTGGAAAGTTGTATACCCCCAACGAAGACTAAATATCAAATTTCAGTTACTTCGGTGGGATATTGAGGCTACATCTTTCAAAATACCGAAAATCGGGAGGTACCGTTCTATGGGGGCTATATGAAGACGTAGACCTATACCGACAAATTTCAGGTGGAATGTTTTATATTCCCAACGAAGACTTTATACAAAATGTCAGCCATTTAAGTGTGATGTTGAGGCCACAACCTTCAAAATATCGGAAATCGGGAGATACAGTTCTATGGGGGCTATATGAAGACGTGGACCCATGTGGTCAAATTTCAGGTGTAAAGTTTCATACCCCTAACGAAGACTCAATACCACATTTCAGCCATGTCGGAGGGATATTGAGGCTACAACCTTCAAAATACCAGAAATCCGGAGTTACCGTTCTATGGGGGCTATATGAAGACGTGGAGCTATATCGAGAAATTTCAGGTGGAAAGTTTTATACCGCCAACGAAAACTAAATATCAAATTTCAGTAATTTCGGTGGGATATTGAGGCTACAACTTTCAAAATACCGAAAATCGGGAGGTGCCGTTCTATGGGGGCTATATGAGCACGTGGACATATACTGACAAATTTCAGGTGGAAAGTTTTATACTCACAACGAGGACTTAATACCAAATTTCAGCCATTTCGGAGGGATATTGAGGCCACAACCTTCAAAATATCGGAAATCGGGAGGTACAGTTCTATGGGTGCTATATGAAGAAGTAGACCCATTCGGACAAATTTCAGGTGTAAAGTTTCATACCCCTAACGAAGACTTAATACCACATTTCAGCCATTTCGGTGGGATTTTTAGACCACAAATCCTTGCATTTTATGCAAATATGGAAAAATATGTCAAAATATGCACGATATGCAAAATATGCAAAAATTTCTGGGCCTAATTCGTTTTATTTTGTGATAATACGAGTTTCTGTCTAATCAGATTTTCTCTACGACCATCCTTCCGCTGCCTAGAGATTAGGTAAAACAAGTAAAAAGTCGTTACATTCGGCCGGGTCGAACCTTTTATACCCTCCACCATAAAATAGTCTTAATTAAAATGGTATAGTTTCCTTTCACAATTTTAGGTGGGAAAAAATTTCGACCATGGATACCCAAATGACTAAATTATCTAAACTAATCTAAAAATTTGTTCAGTCAGGTGAAAGGTACCATCTACGGGACTATATCAAAGTATCGACCTATCTTTACAATTTTTGGTAGAAAAGTTGAATAACTGCAGGGAACCTCAAAACTCAAATTCCGGGTAGTTCCGTCACACAATAGAGCTAAGACCCTCAGAATACCGAAACTCGGGAGGTACCGTTATATGACGCTACACCTAAACATGGACGTATGTTGACGATTTTTGGTGGAGAAGTTTCCTGACCACTGGGAACCTTAAACGTAAAATTACAGATAGTTCGGTTAAAAATTGTAGCTAAAATCTTCAAAATACCGAAAATGCGGAGGTACCGTTATATTGGGCCTATACCTAAACATGGACCAACGTTGACGATTTTTGGTGGAGAACTTTCATGACTACTGACAAGCTCAAATGTTAAATTACAGATGATTCGGTTGAAAATTGCAGCTAAAATCCTCAAAAAATCGGGAGGTAAAGTTATATGGGGGCTATACCAAAACATTGGCCTATGTCGACGATTTTTGGTGGAGAACTTGCGTGACCACTGAGAGCTTTAAATGTCAAATTACAGCTAGTTCGGTTAAAAATTGTAGCTAAAATCTTCAAATTACCGAAAATCGGAAGGTACCGTTATATGGGGGCTATTCCAACCCATTGATCTATGTTAAAAATTTTTGGTGAAGAAGTTTCGTGGCTGCAGGGAATCTCAACTGTCAAGTTACGGATAGTTCAAAATATGTAGCTAAAACCCTCAAAATACTGAAAATCTGGAGGTACTGTTATATGGGGGCTAAACCTAAACATGGACCTAAGTCTAAAATTTTTGGTTGAAGAAATGTTGTGACCCCTAAGAAGCTCATATGTCAAATTACATCAAGTTCGGTTAACAATTTTAGCTAAAATCATTAAAATACCGAAAATACGGAGGTACCGTTATATGGGAGCTATACTTGAACATGGACCTATGTTGACAATTTTAGGTGAATAAGTGTTGTGATCCCTAAGAACCTTATATGTGAAATTACAGCAAGGTCGGTTAAAAATTGCAGCTAAATTTCTCAAAATATCGAAAATACGGAGGTACCGTTATATGACAAGTATATTTGAACATGGTCCTATATTGACAGTATATGGTGGAGAAGAGTTGTGACCCTTAAGAACCTTAAATATCAAATTACAGCTGGTTCGGTTAAAAATGTTAGCTTAAAATCTCAAAATACTGAAAATCGGTAGGTACCTTTATATGGGGGCTATACCAAAACATGGGCCTATGTTGACAATTTTTGCTAGAGAAGTTTCCTGACCACTGAGAACCACATATGTCAAATTACAGCTTGTTGGGTTAAAAACTATAGCTAAAACCCTCAAAATACCGAAAATCGGGAGGCACCGTTATATGGGGCTACACATAAACATGGACCTATGTAGATAAAATCCTTAAAATACCAAAAATCGTAAGGTAATGTTATATGGGGGCTATACCAAAACATGGACGTAAGTTGACGGTTTTTGGTGGAGAAGTTTGGTGACCACTGAGAACCTCAAATGTCAAATTACAGGTAGTTCATTTAAAAATTATAGCTAAAATCCTCAAAATACCATAAATCAGGAGGTACCGTTATAGGGGGGCTATACCAAAACATGAACCAATGTCGACGAATTTGGTGTAGTACTTGCGTGACCACTGAGAACCTTAAATGTCAAATTACAGCTAGTTCGGTTAAAAATTCTAACTAAAACCCTCAAAACACCGAAAATCGGGAGGTACCGTTAAATGGGGGCTACACCTAAACAAGGACCTATGTTGAAAATTTTTGGTGAAGGAGTGTTGTGATTTCTAAGAACCTTAAATGTACAATTACAGCTAGTTCGGTTAAAAATTGTAGCTAAAACCCTAAAAATACCGAAAATCGGGAGGTACCGTTATATGGGAGCTATACCTAAACATGGACCTATGTTAGCAGTTTTCGGTGGAGTAGTGTTGTGAACCCTAAGAGAAATGTCAAATTACAGCTGGTTCGGTTAGAAATTGCAGCCTAAAATCTCAAAATACTTAAAATCGGGAGGTACCATTATATGGGGGCTATAGCTACACATGGACCTATAATATAGTCCTATAGGTTCCTGCCTATGGAAAAATATACCCGGGGGCAAAAATCTAGAGCTCCAACTCAATTGAGGACGATAGAGTGATTACAACAGACGGACAGGGCTATATCGACTCAGAATTTTATCCTGATCAAGAATATATGTATATACTTAAGATGGTCGCAAATGATTATTTCAAAGCGTAAGAATCGGAAAAACAAACTTAATATACCCTCCATATTATGTGTGGTCTTTTAACTATCCCTTTAGGAAGCCTTCTATCTATAGAAGACTCTTTATGAGGTTCTGTAAAGTCTTGTAACTGCAGAAGAAACCCTTAGGAGGTTTTCTATCAACAGACGAAACCGTTTTTTCTAAAGAAGACTCCTATCTATGGAAGATTCCATTAGGAGGTCTTCTATTTACAGATGACTCTTTAAGGAAGTATTAAACTTTAGCAGGTATTCTATCTATAGAAGACTCTTTATGAGGTCTTGGAACTACAGAAGGCCCCCATAGGAGGTTTTCTATCTTTAAAAGACTACTTTAGAAGCAATTGTATCGATAGAAGTCTCCTTTAGGAGACCTTCTATCTACTCAACTACTTTCTCTAGGTCTTTTATCTTTAGAAGAGTCCTTTAGGAGATCTTATATCGATACAAGACTCTTGATAAGGTCTTGCAACTACAAAAGAGCCCAATAGGAAGTTATCTATATAGAAGATTCCTTCAAGAGGACTTACATCTACGGAAGACTACTTCAGAAGGTCTTGTATCGATAGAAAAATCCCTTAGGAAGTATTTTTTCTATAGAAGACTCATTAAGGAGATCTTTTATCTTTAGAAGAATCCTTTAGGAGGTCTTGTATGGAAGGCTCTATACAAATAGAAGGCTCTTTGTGAGGTCTTGTAACTACAGACTACCCCATTAGGAGGTCTTGTATATATAAAAGGTCCGTTTAGGAGGTATTCTTCTTATAGATTTAGCAGCCATTGTGTCTATAGAGGAGACATTTTATCTATGGAAGACTCCTTTAGGAGTACCGTACAAATAGAACACTCTTTAATATGTATTGGAACTACAGAAGATCTCTTAATATACTCTCCATACTATGGTGGAGGGTATAAAAACTTTTGAGTTTAAAATTAGATTAGCTAGAAAGTTCACGGCGAGAATGGTGGTCCTGGAGAACTAACAGTCCAACAGCAACAAGAGAAATATTCAAAGAATGTTTGTAACACAACAATTCTCAGAATGTTTTGCGGAACAAGCTAATCAATATTTTCCAAATAAATATCTCCATAGAAATAATAACAAATAAACTACAACATAAACAACAACACCAATCAGCAATTTCCGATTATTCCCCACACAAGAATCAAATTCCAAATTAAAGTTCCATGGTGACAATTTCGAAATACCAATTTGTTGTTGTTGTTGTTTTGTTGATTTCCAATTAGAAAGAGGTAATCCAATTAACAATTACGAAATTCTAGAGTAATCAACATGGACGGCAAACCGGCAACATTAGCGATAACCATAGCCATCATTAACGCCTCCGCTCAGCCTAAAATGCGATAACGTCGACGACGCTACGACCTGCCTACCAATGGCAAAACAAACAACTACAGCAGCACCCATGAGACATACCGGCAGTTGGCCTTTTTTTTTGTAAATTTTGTGTCTGTTTCAAAAAAAAAAAAAAACAAGTAAAGAACCCCCCTTCAACACACACGCAAATCAAGAACAAACATGTTTGTAACCCAGAAAATGAGGTAACCGGTGGAAATAAACAACTGAAATGCAAAAATTAGGTCATAGTAAAAACCACGAGACTTTTCCACAAAAAACGCATTTTGGGAATACAGACGCAAGTAGTGGGTTTGAGGTGCATGGCGGGCCACAAAGAATGGGGAGCAGTTTTTTTCAAGAGACAGCAAAAACACAAAAACGAACAAGAGAAGAAAAAACAAGAACACAGAACTAAATAAATCGCCGGCCTACAAAACGTACGGAAAATGATAAAGTATTTGTTAAGTACATTGGGCTCATCAGCAACAGCACTCGAATGCACAATGGGATGAATGTAGAAGAAAAATAGCAATAAGAAAAACAATATCAGGGAAATATCACACATCAATAATATTGTGTACGCTAAGAAATGAGGAGAGAATAAGAAACGTCTTCTGACCTACTAGACCAGTCAAAATAGACATTGAAATAACAAAAATGTCCACAAAGCTGAATTTCGGTTGAGAGCTAGGGTTTAATGACAAACCCTAGCTGGTTTGACTGGTCTACTAGTAAGTAACGTTCTTAAAGTCCCCCTTATACACATGTCTATTTTGACTGGACTATAGCATATAGGCACCTTTCCCAACACCTTTTTTGGTAACACTTGATGGTCGCACTATCCCACTGTGCCTCTTCCACATCCACTTGAAACAAAACAAGAAGGCAGCAACCGTTAACGATAAATGCATTGAGCCTTTAATAGAGGACAGACAATGGCAACTTAACAACGAAGGCATAGAAGAAGTAAAACAAGACAATAATCCTCTTAATTTGTTAAGAATGTCGTTGTGATAGAAATCAGAAGCAATAACAAAACAAAAAAACACCCTAATAAACCATGACACATAGGCGCCTATTACGTGTCAGAAGCTACAATTCACTTTTTGTTCTGCTTTTAAATTAGTTTTTCTTTCCTTTATTACAAAAGATATTGGAAGAAATAAAAATGAAAATGCTTTAAGCCGACTCCGGAAAGTGGATTAAGGTCTAAATATTTTCTAATACAAAAATTTAGCCAAAGTTGAGGATTTTCAAAGGAATATTTTTTCAACCAACAATTCATCGCTAAGCGTACACGCAGAGAAAAAATATTTTTCGCTTTTGTTGGAACAAAAATATCTGTTTTGGTTCCAAAAATCTATTTGTTTTGTTCAAACATTGTAATCCAAATCCAAAAATACCATCTTTTGTTCCAAACATAGAAAACAAAAACAACTTTCAAATTTCCGCAATATTGTAAAAATCGTTAACAATACCGATTGTAGGAACTATCATAATCTAATTTTGTTTACAAAAAGTATTGTCAACCCAGAAAACCAGCCCAGAAATTTTTGATTTGAGTGTATATACTTCTCATATACACTTTTCGCATAACTTGGATATAAATGTCGCGTATAATATTGCTATCATTGATGAACACAATACATGGTTTGCTGCATTGGCTGACAACAAAGACAAACAAAAAGCCACAAGCACCCACCACAACATAAGGAATAATTAAACACCATAACAAACTGCCGTATAACACCAAACCTCAAAGCACAATGAAGATAGAAGAATGAAACAAAACAGAAACAAATAAAAACAAGAGTCTCATTGTTGGTATACATACACAAAAACAAAGATAAAGGCATCATGTCATACAAACAAAACTTACCATAATTGTTTTTTTCAACACGGCATCGAATAGCGAGAGAAGAGAAAAAATTGTCGAAGAAAAGAAAGAACTATTGTCCAGTTGACAAAAACTATTTTTGGATTTAACAAAACCCAATTGTTGGAATCACAATACTACACTTGGAATTTAACAATATCTTTACAATACATATTTTGCTCTTCGAATATTGTTGGATCAATCATATTTTTTTCTCTGCGTGTAGATTTTTTGTGAAAACTTTTTTCAACCACCAACTGAGCCATAGGCTTGGATTTTTTAATAAAGATTTTTTCAACCAAGACAACATGGGTACCATTGGAAAGCTTATCGAGATAGATATCTCCAGAGCTAATACCATATTTACAAAACATTGGCCGATGTCGCGATATTTACCGTTTTATGGGGTGACCCTACCATAAGCACCCTTATTTTGACCACAGCTGTTTATAGAAAAGGATACCCATGGAAAGATTATCGAGATAGGTATCTCCTGTGCTAACAAATCCTTAAAGAAATATTACCCGATGTTTCGATGTTTACGGTTTTTTGGGAATGACCCTGCAATAACGATAGTTATTTTGACCACAGTTCCTTTTAGAAAAATTCTGCCAGGACAACATGGGAACCATTGGAAAGCTTATCGAGGCAGCTATACCCTGAGCTAATAAAATCTTCAAAAAATATTTTCCGATGCCGCCATATTTACGTTTTTTGGCCCTGCCATAAGGACACTTATTTTAACCACAGATCCTTCAAGGAAAATTCTGCTAGGACAACATGGGTATTCTTGGAATGCTTAGCGAGACAGCTATCCCCTGAGCTAATAAAATCTTAAAAAAATAATGCCCGATGTTGCGATATTTACCGTTTTTTGGGGTGACCCTGTCATAAGGACACTTATTATGACCACAGCTCCTTTTAGGAAAATTGTGCCAGAACAACTTGGGTATCATTGGAAAGCTTGTCGAGATAGCGATCTCCTGAGCTAACAAACTACTTAAAAAATAAATTCCCCGATGTGGCGATATTTACCGGTTTTTGTGGTGACCCTGCAATAAGGACACTTATTTTGATCACAGCTTATTTTAGGAATAATCCACAAGAAGATGATGATTACCATTGGAAAGCTTATCGAGACAGCTATCCCCTGAGCTAATAAAATCTTCAACAAATATTGCCCTATGTCGCGATATTTACCATTTTTGGGAATTACCCTGCTATAAGGATAGTTATTTTACCACAGATCCTTTAGGGAAAATACTGCCAGGACATGATGGGTATCATTGGAAAGCTTATCGAGGTAGCAATCTCCTGAGCTAATAAAATCTTTAAAAAAAATATTGCCCGATGTCGCGATATTTACCGTTTTTAGGAATGATCCTACAATAAGGACAGTTATTTTGACCACGGATCCTTTTAGAAAAATTCGGCCAGGACATGATGGGTATCGTTGGAATGCTTATCGAGATAGCTATCTCCTGAGCTAATAAAATATTTAAACAATGTTGCCCGATGTCGCGATATTTACCTTTTTTTAATGATCCTGCAATAAGGACAGTTATTTTGACCACAGCTCCTTTTAGGAAAATTCTGGCTGGACATAATGGGTATCATTGGAAAGCTTATCGAAATAGCGATATCCTGAGCTAACAAAATATTTAAATAATATTGCCCAATATCGCGATATTTACGGTTTTTGGGATATTGATAGTGACCAGAGCTCCTTTTAGGAAAATTCCTCCCGGACAACATGAGTATCATTGTCGATAGTTATCTCCTAAGCCAACAAAATCTCTAAAAAAAATTTGCCCGATGTCCCGATATTTACCATTTCTTTGAGGTGACCCTGCCATCAGTACACTTTTTTTGACCACAGCTCCTTTTAGGAAAACTTCTGGCAGGACATGATGAGTACTATTGGAAAGCTTACAGAGGTAGCTATCCCCTGAGCTAATAAAATCTTCTAAAAATATTTCCCTATGTCGAGATATTTACCGTTTTTTTGGGTGACCCTGTCATAAGGACACTTATTTTGGCCGCAGCTCCCTTTAGGAAATTTCTGCCAGGACAACATGGGTATCATTGGAAAGCTTATCGAGATAGCTATCTCCAGAGCTAAAAAATCGTTAAAAAATACTGCCCGATGTCGCGATTTTTACAGTTTTTTTGGGGTGACCCCGTCAAAGGGCACTGATTTTGACAACAGCTGCTTTTAGGAAAATTCTGCCAGGACAACATGGGTATCATTGGAAAGCTTATCAAGGCCTAAGCTAATAAAATCTTTAAAAAATATTGCCCGATGTCGCGATATTTACCGTTTTTGGGAATGACCCTGCAATAAGGATAGTTATTTTGACCACAGATCCTTTAGGGAAAATTCTGTCAGGATTGGTATCATTCGAAAGCTTATCGAGATAGCTATCTCCTGAGCTAATAAACACTTTAAAAAATATTCCAAAATGTCGCGATATTTACCGTTGTTTGGGGTGACCCTGTCATAAGGATACTTATTTTGGCCGCAGCTCCTTTTAGGAAAATTCCGCCAAGACATGATGGGTACCATCGGAAAGCTTATCGAAACAGCTATCTCCTAACAAAATCTTTAAAAAATATTGCACGATGTCGCGATATTTACGGTTTCTTGGGAATGACCCTACAATAAGGATACTTATTTTGACCACAGCTCCTTTTATGAAATAGCTCTGTTAACTTTAACAGTGCTCTGCTAATGCTTTAGAGTGCTTTGTGTCTTCGCTAATTAAATACGAATTTATCTTAATGGACATGAAGGTCTATATCGAACAACACGTTTGGGTACCGACAGAGAATTCTAGGAATTGTTCGAGGATCCTTTTAAATTTTTTTCGAAGTTATTCCTTGTGATCCTGCTTATAGCAGTGTAGAGGTTGTGCGAAAATTTTTAAAAATGAGGTAGACCGATATATTCCTTATTCGAACCTGATCTATGTCTGGAAGAAATATTAGATTTTTATACCCAACACCACACAGTGGTAAGGGGTATTATGTCTTTGTGCATTTGTATGTAACATGCATATAATCACTTTCTGAGTCGATTTATGCATATCCGTCCGTCTGTCCATGTACTTCTGTTCGCAACGAAAAGGTCGCATTTATTGTCCGATTCAGCTGAAAATTTGGGAATATAATTTTTTTAGCCATAGGAAGAACGCTATTGCTTTTGGTGAAAGTCGGTTCAGATTTGGATATAGCTCCCATAAAAACTTTCGTCCGATTTCCCGAATTTGGAGCACCAAACACGCTATATAAGTCCGATTTTGATGGAATGGATGAATTTGGAATGTGTGGCTAAATTCGGTCTAAAAATAAATGTGCCAAATTATATCGAAATCGGTTAAGATTTAAATATAGCTCCCATATATATTTTCGGCCGATTTCAAGTATTTGCTGCACCAAACACCGATTTCTATCATATTTTGTAATGTGTCACTGAATTCGGTCGAGAAATAAATGTGCCAAATTATATTGAAATCAGTTCAGATTTGGATATAGCTCCCATATACATATATATATATATATATTCGGCCGACTTGAGGTATTTGACGAACCAAACACCTTATGGGCCATTATTATATGTGTTCTTTTACTATTGGATGGATTTTAAAACGCAAAATAAACCAATTTGGAGGAATTAAAAATATAATTTTAATGTTAAAAGTTACTGCCTAGAAGGTCCTCCATGGAATTTAATGATCACTTTTAACTTTAAGTTAACCGGAACGCTATAAATCTGTTAGGTAAATCCAAACTATAACAAAAGAGGACATATAATAATGGGGGTATATCTGCCCAAATTTGGAATGTGCGACGGAATTTGGTCTAGAAATAAGTGTGCCATAGTATATCGGAATCGGTTCAGATTTCGATATAGCTCCCATATACATTTTACATATTCTCAGTGGTGTGGGGTATCACATAGTCGGCCCCGACAGACTTTAATACTTTCCTTACTGGTTTTTCATTGATTTTTTCGACACATTAACAATACTATACGCACCTGCAAAGAAAAGAAAAAGTACACAATTAGTAAATACATAACGTAACTTTCAGAATTATACTCTAAAAAATAGAAAAAAATTAAAAAAAATAATGCACCTCAACCCTATAATTTGCGGCTTATAAGAGTTATAAAAATAAAAATAACTTAAACCCTAAACAGTTGAAAAGAATTATGTGAGTTAGAACTCCTATCAAATGCTGCTGTCATCATCTGTTGGATGAGAAATGTTCGCCCCCTTCTTTTCACCAAATAAATGCTGGTGTTGCTCATTTGTGTAACAAGTTTTGCCATAAAAAGAACATCTACATGAAGTACTTCCAGGAATTAACTTTTGGTATGAACGATGTGTGATTTCGTTATTGCTGTTGTTGTTTTGTTTTATTCTCTACAAAACAAATCATCTTCAACCTGATTGTATTTTATAACCATCACCTGGTCTTTTGACTGTTTGTTACCTATGCTTGGTCTATGGCCCCCAACTAATGTTTGTTACAAGCCAAAGTCAGATGTGAGAGCGAGTTACGACATGCGTTGTTGCTGTTTGTAGCTTCTTTATGTCATGTGATCAAAGTTAAAGGAATCTATGGTTGTTTTTTTAACACAACAAAAAAATTACACGAGCTTCTTGTTGTTTTTGTTCTATATACAATGATGGCAATGATGGCTTACACAACAACTCTCTCACATTTGCCATAAAGTTAAACATTAATTTTGTAAAATAGAAGTAAAAAAACCCCGGGGGAATATTGTAAACTAAACAACAACAACAGCAACAAAAAATATAGTCATCGTAAAAGTAATAAGCATCTTTACACTCGAGCAAAAAACAGAGGTTAGATTAACTTTTGTTGTATGTATGCAGGTTGGGATGTATTGTGTGCGTGTGCTTATGTGTGTATATGAGGTGATGTGAAGTGAGATACATGCTCTTCTTAGCAACACTTCAATCCATCCATTCAAATATTTTATGTTTTTCGAACGTGAGTGTCATCATCGAGCGAGCATCGTAGAGGCAGGCAGCATCGAAAGGTTATTGGGGTTAGAAAGACAATGTTGCAGTGAAGCGTAATACAAACAGTGGCAGAAAAAGATCCCATAAAGTCATCTAACATTAGGAGTATTCTATTGGAAGAAAATTTCCAAATGGAAAACCTCCCTAAGGGATTTTATTGAAAGAGAAGACCTCCAAAAAAGGTCTTCTTTGCTGTCAAATACCCTCAAAAATCTTCTGTTTTAAATAGTAAAGCTCCCAGGAGGGTGGTTTTTTTAAATAGGAGACATCAAAAAAGTCTCCATTATATAGGAGACCTACTAAAGCAATTTTCTTTAAATGGAAGACCAATCATTTTAACATAGAAGACCTCTACAAGGCGTCATCTTTATCTACAAGACCTCTAAACGGTGCATCCCAAAGTTTTCTACATGACATATACGACCTCTTAAAGGCGCCTTCTTTCCAAGGCCCTTCTTTTCATAGAAGCCTTCACAAATGTACCTTCTTTATATAAATGGGGTCTTCTTTGTGTAGAAAACCTCCGCAAGGAACCTCTTTAAGTAGAAGATCTACAAAGGGTCCTCCTTTAAGTAGAAGATCTACAAAAGGGTCCTTCTTTGCACACCAGACCTCCCACATGAGTCATCTTTAAATAGAGGACATCTCAAAGAAACCTTATTTATATAGAAGACCTCCCAAAATGATCTTCTTCAAATAGAAGACTTTCCAAAGGGGGTCTTCTTTAGTAAAGGACCCGTCCAAAGGAATCTTCTTTACACATGGAGGAGCATTCTATACAGAGAAAAGTCTTATATTCATAGAAGACCTTCCCAAGGAATATACTATACATATGTATATGAACCGGAGTGTTCTATACATATAAGACCTCGCAAAGGAATTTGTTTTTAACTAGAATACCTCCCAATGGAATCTTCTGTATACACAGAAGACCTCCCAAAGAAGTATTCCATACACAGAAGACCCCAGAGGGAGGTATTTTATACACAGAAGACCTTCCAAAGAGATCTTCTGTAGACATAAGATCTCACAAGGGGGTCTTCTATAGACAAAATACCCCCCAAAGAGGTCTTCCATACACAGAAGACCTCCCAATGAGGTCTTCTATAGACACAAGACCTCCCAATGAGGTCTTCTATAGACAGAAGATCTCCCAATGAGGTCTTCTATATACAGAAGATCTCACAAGGAGGTCTTCAATAGTAAAAATACCCCCCAAAGAGGTCTTCCATAGACAGAAGACCTCCCAATGAGGTATTCTGTAGACAGAAGACCTCCCAATGAGGTTTTCTATAGACAGAAGATCTCACAAGGGGGTCTTCTTTAGTCAAAAAGGCCTCCCAATGAGGTATTCTGTAGACAGAAGTCCTCCCAAGGAGATCTTCTATAAACAGAAGACCTCCTAAGGAGGTCTTCTATAAACAGAAGACCTCCCAAGGAGGTCTTCTATAAACAGAAGACCTTCCATTGAGGTCTTCTATACACAGAAGTCCTCCCTATGAGGTCTTCTATACAATATACAGACCTCCCAGACCTCCCAAGGAGGTCTTCTATAAACAGAAGACCTCCCAATGAGGTCTTCTATATACAGAAGACCTCCCAAGGAGGTCTTCTATAAACAGAAGACCTTCCAAAGAGGTCTTCTATATATAGAAGACTTCCCCATGAGGTCTTCTATATATAGGAGACATCTTTGGAAGGTCCTCTGTTTAAAGAAGACCTCCCATTGAGGTCTTCTGTACACAGAAGACTTCCCTATGAGGTCTTCTATACACAGAAAACCTCCCAAGGAGGTTTTCTATACACAGAAGACCTCCTAATGAGGTCTTCTATATACAGAAGACCTCCCAATGAGGTCTTCTATATACAGAAGACCTCCCAATGAGGTCTTCTATATACAGAAGACCTCCCAATGAGGTCTTCTATATACAGAAGACCTCCCAATGAGGTCTTCTATATACAGAAGACCTCCCAATGAGGTCTTCTATATACAGAAGACCTCCCAATGAGGTCTTCTATATACAGAAGACCTCCCAATGAGGTCTTCTATATACAGAAGACCTCCCAATGAGGTCTTCTATACGCAGACGACCTCCCTATGAGGTCTTCTATAAACAGAAGACCTCCCTATGAGGTCTTCTATAAACAGAAGACCTTCCAAAGAGGTCTTCTATATACAGAAGACCTCCCTATGAGGTCTTCTATACACAGAAGACCCTGCAATGAGGTCTTCTATACACAGAAGACCCTGCAATGAGGTCTTCTATACACAGAAGACCTCCCAATGAGGTCTTCTGTTTATAGAAGACCTCCTAATGAGGTCTTCTATATACAGAAGACCTCCCAATGAGGTCTTCTATATACAGAAGACCTCCCAATGAGGTCTTCTATACACAGAAGACCTCCCAATGAGGTCTTCTATATACAGAAGACCTCCCAATGAGGTCTTCTATATACAGAAGACCTCCCAAGGAGGTCTTCTATAAACAAAAGACCTTCCAAAGAGGTCCTTCTTTCGAAGGTCTTCTGTTTATAGAAGACCTCCCATTGAGGTCTTCTGTACACAGAAGACCTCCCTATGAGGTCTTCTATACACAGAAGACCCCGCAATGAGGTCATCTATACGCAGAAGACCTCCCTATGAGGTCTTCTATAAACAGAAGACCTCCCTATGAGGTCTTCTATATACAGAAGACCTCCCTATGAGGTCTTCTATACACAGAAGAGCCTGCAATGAGGTCTATACACAGAAGAGCCTGCAATGAGGTCTTCTATACACAGAAGACCTCCCAATGAGGTCTTCTATATACAGAAGACCTTCCAAAGAGGTCTTTTGTAGACAGAAAACCTCCCAAGGAAGTATTCTATAAACAGAAGGCTTTCCTATAAGATATCCTATACACAGTATACCTCACAAGGGTGTCTCCTACACAACAAAGGCATCTCAAAGAGGTCCAACATACAGAGAAGACCTCAGGAGGAAGTCCTCTATACACAGAAGGCCCCCCAAAAGAGGTCTTCTATATACAGAAGACCTCACAAGGAGTCTCTTATACAATCAAGACATCCCAATGAGGTCTTCTATACACAGAAGACCTATCAAAGAGGCCTGCCAAAGCGGTTTTTTACATAGAATATTTCTCAAATGGGTCCTCCGAGTCTTATATATGTATAATTTGCTAAAAAGGTATCTTAAATATCAATGTACCCCTACAGAGCTCTTCTATATAGAAAGAACTATTGATTTGGTTTTATGGCCCACTGTCGCTTACCCTATGCAAATAATTGACTTGTTTTGGTAATAAGTTATGCATCCCCTCCTCCCTGCGCAACTCCCATAGCCATCAGATTTGCTTGTCGTCGCTTGTTTTAGATAGGATTTTAACTATTTTCGAACACCCGCTGTTTGCAAATGCCGATGATGATGATTACCAAAAGCCATCCACTTGAAATTGAATTGTGTACATGTGAAGTTAATAAAAGGCGAATGGGAAGAGGGTGGGATGGAGCGACAGGTAAATGCCTAGAAATCCCTGTAAAATAAAGCCAATGGAAAATGTTGGGCTTACAGGTCTGCACCAAAGTAAATTTGAATTTTGAAAAGTATTGCTGTTGATTCAATCATTACGGCCATGTTGTGCGGAAGTAAATAGGCAGAGCTGTGGTGCTGGGGAAGCAGTAGTCTAACGGATTCAACTACATTGTGTTTTTGCTAAAAGTTGGTTCCCACCACCTGAAGAAAAAAATCCTCTTACACCCTGCGGAAAAAATCCTCTAACACCCTTGGAAATCCTACAACTACGCTCATGGTTGAGGTTGTAGTGGTGCCTCTTTGTTTTTTGCCAGCTGAATTTGAAATGCGTTCAATTGTTGTTACCTGTCAAAAATCATAAATGACACTTTCATACAACAAAATTCCTGTTGTTCTTGTTATTGAGTTGAGCAGCATCACCCGAATCATTGAACGATTCGTACGTGAACCAGCACCAGCTAGCTAAATTTGAAGTTAGAAATAATGAAGCTATTACTTAGTACCAGAATTGTTCAAACTGATGTTAGGAAATTTAAATTTTCTTTTGTAAGCATAAAGAGGGGTGGTAAGAGTAAAACAGTTGGCATGCCTTTGCCTTGATGTATTTATGTGAATATGAAGGCGTTATGGGTAGGGAAATAAATAGCATAACCTAACAAATTTAATCGTAACTCTTTTTATAAAAATCGCGTTGGAAATGTAAAACAATTTGCTGGTCTTCTTTATCCAGTAGACCTATCTATATGGCCGTCTATTAAGACAAGATCTTCAAAAGCGGCCTTTTATAGATAGAAAACCAATCAAAAGGGTCCTTGGTATAAAAAATATAATCTATAAGACCCTTCTATAGATAGGAGACATCCACCGATTTATCGATAGATAGAAGATCTCTCAAAGGACCTTTTATAGACAGAAACACTAACACAGGGAGAATTGGGCCTTTTTTAGATAGAGGATCCCCAAAGGGGCCTTCAATAGAAAAGGAGATCTCCCAAAGGGAGTCTTTTATTTATAGGTGTCTCATATTTAAAAAATACCTTCCAAGGGGTTTTCAATAAATAAAATAATTCAGAAAGAGGTCTTCTACAGAAGGAAGATCTCACAAAGGTATCTTCTGCAGATAGTAGACTTTTCAAATGGATCTTCTGTCGATAGAATACCTTCCAAAGGGGGGCTTTCTACAGAGAGATGGCCTAACAAAGGGATCTTCTACAGAAGGAAGACCTCCAAAAGAGATATTATACCGGAAGAACACCTCAAAAAGGAGTCTTCTATAAATAGAAGGTCCCCCCAAAAGAAGTTTTCTATACATAGAAGATCTCCCAAAGGGGTTTTCTATACACAGAAGTCCTCCGAAAGGGGTCTTCTATATATGAAAGACCTCCCAAAGGGGTCTACTATGGGTAGACCACCATCCCAAAGGGATATTCTACAGATGGACTATCCCCCAAAGGGGTTTTCAAGAAAGAGGTCTACTCAAAGGAGTCTTCTAATCCTCCACAATTTGTCCAGAAGACTTTCCAAAGAGATTTTCAATAACCGAAAGACCTCAGAAAGCGGTCTTCTGTAGAAGGAAGATCTCCCAAAGGGGTCTTCTGTAGATAGAAAACATTCCACAGGAGCCTCCTACAGAGGGAAGACCAAATAAAGGGATCTTCTACAGAAGGAATACCTCGCAAAGGGGTCTTCTACAGAATAAAGGGCTCTTCTATTTATATAAATATCCCAAAGGGGTCTTCTGTAGTTAGAATTTCTTCCAAAAGGGTCTTCTACAGAAGGGAGATCTCCCAAAGGGGTATTCTGTATATAGCAAACCTTCCACAGGGGCCTCCCACAGAAGGAAGACCTCGCATATACACCCTCAAGAGATCTTCAAGGGGTCTTCTACAGGATGAATACCTCCCAAACCTTCCACAGGGGCCTCCCACAGAAGGAAGACCCCGCAAAGACACCCTCAAGAGATCTTCAAGGGGTCTTCTACAGGATGAATACCTCCCAAAAGGGCTCTTCTATTCATAGAAGATATCCTAAAGGTAGACCTCCCAAAGGGGTCTTCTGTAGTTAGAAGATCTTTCAAACGGTCTTCTTCAGAAAGTCAATCTCCCAAAGGGGTCTTCTGTAGATAGAAAACCTTCCACAGGGGCCTCCCACAGAAGGAAGACCTCGCAAAGACAACCTCAAGAGATCTTCAAGGGGACTTCTACAGGATGAATACCTCCAAAAAGGGGTCTTCTATTTATAGAAGATATCCTAAAGGTAGACCTCCCAAAGGGGTCTTCTAGAGTTAGAAGATCTTTCAAACGGTCTTCTTCAGAAGGTCAATCTCCCAAAGGGGTCTTCTGTAGATAGAAAGCCTTCCTCAGGGGCCTCATACATAGGGAAGACCTAACAAAGGGATCTTCTATAAAAAATACCTCCCAAAGGGGTTTTCAATAAAAAAAGACCTCAAAAAGAGGTCTTCTGCAGAAGGTGGGCTTCCCGAAAGGGGTATAGATTTAAGACCTCTTAAATGGGTCTTTTAGAAATAGAAGAACTCTGACAGGGGTTTCCCGTAAATATTCCTCCTGAAGGTGTCTTCCATACATAAAAGTCGTCCCAAACTGCCTTCTGTAGATAGGAGCACTCCCAAAAGGGGTCTTTTTTTTAGATAGAAGACCACCTAAATGATTTCTATAGACAGAAGAACTCTCATTGGGGTCTTCCATAATATCTATATAAAATCTCCTGAAGTGGTGTTACATACATAGAAGACCAAATGTGCCTTTTATAGATATAAGTAATTCCAAAAGGGGTATTCTGTAGATAGAAGACTTCCTAAGTGGGTATTTTATCGATAGAAAACCTCCCAAACGGGTTCTCAAAAGACAAAGGACCTCCCAAGGGTGTCTTCTATAGACATAAGACCTCCCAAAAGTGTATTCTCTTGATACAGAATACATCCAAAAGATATCTTTGATTCATAAAAGATCTCCCCAAGGAGTCTTCTATGGATTGAAGTCCTCCCAAAGGTGATCTTCTACGCTCCGAAGACGTTTTCTTTGTCAAGAAGGATTTCCAAACGGATCAAGGGTCTTCTATAATCAGAAGACTTCCCAAAATGGTCTTCTATAATGAGATGAACTCCTATATGGGTCTTCATAGCACCTCCCAAAGAGGCCTTCTGTAGATAGAAATCCTTCCAAAGGAGGTCTTCTATAGATAGAATACCCTCCGAAGACGTTTTCTTTGTCCAGAAGGATCTACGTTCTTCTATAAACAGAAGACTTCCTAAAGTGGTCTTCTATAATGAGATGAACTCCTATATGGGTCTTCTATAGACCTTCCTTTTGCAGATAAAAGAGCCCCTAAAGGGATGTTGTATAGATAGAACACCTCCTAAGGGGTTATTCTATAATTAAAATACCTCCTTAAGGAATTTTGCATTGATAGAAGACTTGATTAAGGGGTCTTCTATAGATAGAATACTTCCCAAAAGAGTTTTCTGTAGATAAACGATTTTTCAAAAGGGTCTTCTAGAGATAAAAGACCTCCCAAAGGGCTCTTCTATAGTCAAAAGACCTCCCAAAGGGGTCTCCTATCGATAAAAGATCTCCCAAAGGGGTCATCAATCGATAAAATGGCTCTTCTACACATAGAAGACCTCTGAAAATGTTCTCTGTTACATAGAAAACGTCTCAAAGGGATCTTCTATAGATAAAATACCTCCGACATTGATCCTTTAATAATAGAAGAATTCCAAATTTATCTTCAAAGGGGATCTCCTATAGACAAAAGACCTCCCAAAGGTGTCTGCCATACACAAAAGTCTTTTCAAAGGGGCTTTTTATCGATAAAAGACCTTCAAAAGAGGTGTTCTATAGAGAGAAGGCCTCCCAAAGAAGTCTTCTATAGAGAGAAGACCTCTGAAAGAGTTTCTTCTATAGATGGAAGACTCCACATAGAGTTGTTCTATAGAAAGAATACCCCAAAGACATAGATTGAAAATCACCAAAGGAGGTCTTCTATAGGTAGTCTTTGGAAGATGGAAACGTCTCAAAGGGGTCGTCAATAGATATTAGTCCTCCAAAAAAAATCATCTATAAATAGACCCAAGCGGTCTACAATATATAGGAGACTTTTCAAAGGGGTGGTGTCTTATATATAAGACCTCCCAAAGGGTCTTCTATCTATAAAAGACGCCTCAGAGGGGACTTCTACAGATAAAATGACATGCTAAAGGGGTTTTTTATAGATAAAGGACGTCCCAAAAGTGTATTCCATAGACAGAATACCTCCTCAAGAGGTATTCCATATACAGAATACATCCCAAAGATATATTTGATACATAAGAGATCTCCCTAAGGTATCTTCTATGGATAGAAGACCTCCCAAACTTCTTTACCCTAACCTAGCTCAACCTAACATTTATTATACCGCTCATACAAACTCCGTCAATGTTATGTTATAATTGCTTTCCGACAATTTATCGACAAATTTAACCACACTAAAAGTTTCTATAGGCGGAACATTTAATGTTGACATGGCAGCTTAAAAACCAAAAAAAAAAACACAGAACCCAAATACTGGTGAATAATGTTTATTTCTTTTGTTTCTCTTTGATTGCTTTTTTCTTTTCTTCTTTTTCTCGTTACGAGACAGAGGCACACAATAAATAGTAGCTGCTATCGAATGATACAAATAATGTATCGTTTCTTTTTTATATAGAAAACTGCCTAAAAGTCGAAGTTGGTAGGACATAAAGGAAATAAAGTGAGGGTGGAACTGTGGATAACAAACGACTCAATGTGCCATTGATTAATGATGTGTCTCCAAAGAAATGATTAAGTGGATGGATGGTTGGTTGGGTTGATGGAGTGTTGGTTGAAGAATGTTTATATTGAGTTATTCGTCAATCGGAGGATATCACATAGCGCGTAAACAATCGTTAATCTCTTATGTAATACTATCCTTTAAGGAAAAACGAAGACAAACAGAAACCAGTAAGGAAAGGATCAAAGTCGGGCGGGGCCGACTATATGATACCCTACACCACGGTGAATATGTAAAATATAAATCGGAGCTATATCCAGATCTAAACCGATTTTGATATAATTTGGCACATTTATTTCCAGACCGAATTCAGTCACACATTCCAAATATCATTGAAATCCGACTTATATAGCGTGTTTGGAGCAGCAAATACGCGAAATCGGCCGAAAATATATATGGGTGCTATATCCAAATCTGAACCGATTTCGATATAATTTGGCACATTTATTTCTAGACTGAATTCAGTCACACATTCCAAATTTCATCGAAATCGGAAATATATAGCGTGTTTGGTACAGAAAATACGTGAAATCGGCCGAATATATATATGGGAGTTATGTCCAAATCTGAACCGATTTCTATATAATTTGGCACACTTATTTCTATACCAAATTCAGTCAAACATTCCAAATTTCATTAAAATCGGACGTATATAGCGTGATTGGTACATCGCATACGTGAAATCGGGCGAACATATATATAGGAGTTATATCCAAATCTGAACCGATTTCGATATAATTTGGCACATTTATTTTTAGACCAAATTCAGTCACACATTCCAAATTTCATCGAAATCGGACATATATAGCGTGTGTGTTACAGAAAATACGTGAAATCGGCCGAAAATATATATGGGGGCTATACCAAAACTTGGACCGATATAGCCCATCTTCGAACTTGATCTTCCGACGGCTAAAAAAATGGTATTCCCCAATTTTCAGCGAAATCGGTCAACAAATGCGACCTGTACGTTGCGAACGGACGGACGGACGGACGGACGGACGGACGGACGGACGGACATGCATAAATCGACTCAGAAAGTGATTCTATGTATATCCCTAGAAGGAACTATGGGTCTATCTCGCTTCCTTTTGTATGTTACATACAAATGCACTAACACATAATACCCCTTACCACATAGTGGTGTAGGGTATAAAAAACTATTAAGGAAGTCTCTTTATTGTCATTTTTCTTGGTGACCAAAAAAGTGTTGATTTGAAATCTAAAAATAAATCATAGATTATCAGCTAGTTAGTGCAGTTTTGGGGGTCACAATCAACAATTTCATAAGAAGGTCCCACTGTCCATAATCAGAGAAACGGGTCTAACTCTTCTTTTTCATTCTTTTTTATATAAGTGTTATAACGAGTGGTTTTGTCTAGGCCTGAGGTAAGCTCAGTCGATGCCAGGGACGACCTAAGGTTCCACAAACCTTAAGTAAAAAACACGAGTGTTTACAAATTCTATATTTATTATAAAACTCTTGGTGTTAGATATATGGATGAGATGTGTGTGTTGATAACCTGTGACAATCTTGTTGTTGTAATGTGGGTTCGATGGTAGTAGGGTTGTTGTCGTCGACTCGATGGTAATCGTATATGTTTGCGTCGGCTCTGATGTATTCAGATGCTGTCGGCTATTCTGGTGACTGTCAACTCGGCATTCGTCGGGTGTGTAGCTCGGTTCTGTGATGTTCGGGTATGTGGCTCGGCTCTGGGGCATTCGGGTTGCTGTCGGTTCGTTGGTAATCGTCGGGTATGTGGCTCGCCTCTGTGGTATTCGGGTTGCTGTCGGCTCGTTGGCCGTCGTCATTGTGTGACTCGGCTTGAGTAGCTGTGTGGGAAAATATCGGTTAATTGGAGCTGGCTAAGAGCATGGAGATGGCTATGAGCATAGATCTAGCTATGAGCTTGAGCTGACTGAGAGCTTGCTAGAGCTGGGAGCGCGCTAAGCCCTGAGAGCTTGCTATGAGTTGGGAGCGTACTAAGCGCTAAGAGCTTGCTATGAGCTTGATAAAATCGTGGCTAACTAGTATGGTAAAGAGCGGAAGAGCCACACATCTAATCGTACTTTGGTGGCTGGTGATCGACGTCTTTAGTAGATGAAACCAGAACAATGTTTAACCGAATTAGCTGTGATTTGACAATTGGGGTTCTCAATGGTCACGAATGTTTTACACCAAAAATCGTCAACATAGGTCTATTTTTTGGTACAGTTCCCATATAACGGTACCTACCGATTTTCGGTATTTTGAGAATTTTAGCTACAATTTTTATGAGGTTCTCAATGGTCAAAAACTTCCTCACCAAAAACCGTCAACATAGGTCTATGTCTCGATATAGCCCCATATAATCGGACCAGATTTTCGATATTTTGAGGATTTTACTAAATGTAATTTGACATTTGAGGTTATCAGTGGTCACGAACGATTTCCACCAAAAATCTTCAACATAGATCCATTTTTTGGAGTATCCCCAATATAGCGGTACTTTCCGAACTTCGGTATTTTGACGGTTTTAGCTACAATTTTTAACCGAACTAGCAGTAATTTGATATTTGAGGTTCTCAATGGCCACAAAACTTCTCCACCAAAAATTGTCAACATAGGTCCATGTCTTGATATAGCCCCATATAATCGGACCGGATTTTCGGTATTTTGAGGATTTTAGTTACTATTTTTAACCGTACTAAATGTAATTTGATATTTTAGTTTCTCAGTGCTCACGAAAGCTTTCCACCAAAAATCTTCAACATTGGTCCATGTTTGGGAATATCTCCCATATAGCGGCACCTCCCGATTTTCGGTGTTTTGAGAATTTTAGCTAAACTTTTTAAGAGAACTAGCTGTGATTTGACATATGAGGTTATCAGTGGTCACAAAACTTATACACCAAATATCGTCAATATAGGTCCATATTGTGGTATAGCTCCATATAACGGTACCTCCCGATTTTCGGTATTTTGAGGATTTTAGCTACAATTTTTAACCGTACTAAATGTAATGTAACATTTGAGGTTCTCAATGATCACAAAACTTCTCCACCAATAACCGTCAACATAGGTCCATGTTTTTTATAGCCCCCATATAACGGCACCTCCCGATTTTCGGTGTTTTGAGGATTATAGCTACAATTTTTAACTGAACTAGCTTTAATTTGACATTTGTAGGTTCTCAATGGTCACGAAACTTTTCCACCGAAAATTGTCAACATAGGTCTATGTTTTGGTATAGCCCCCATATAACGGTACCTCCCGATTTGCGGTATTTTGAGGATTTTAGCTACAATTTTTAACCGTACTAAATGTAATTAACTGAACTAGCTTTAATTTGACATTTGTAGGTTCTCAATGGTCACGAAACTTTTCCACCGAAAATCGTCAACATAGGTCTATTTTTTGGTATACCCTCCATAAAACGGCACCTCCCGATTTTCGGTGTTTTGAGGATTATAGCTACAATTTTCAACCTAGCTAGCAGTAATTTGACATTTGAGGTTCTCAATGGTCACGAAACTTCCCCACCAAAAATCGTCAACAAAGGTAAATTTTTTGGTACTGCCCCCATATAATGGTACCTTCCAATTTTCGGTATTTTGAGGATTTTAGCTATAATTTTAACCGTAGTAAATGTAATTGGACATTTGAGGTTCTCAGTGGTAACGAAAGTTTTTACCAAAAATCGTCAACATAGCTCCATTGTTTGGTATAGCCCCCATATAACGGAAGCTTCCGATTTTCGGTATTTTGAGGATTTTAGTTCCTATTTTCAACCTTACTACATGTAATGTGACATTTGAGGTTCTCAATGGTCACAAAACTTCTCCACCAAAAATCGCCAACATAGGTCCATGCTTTGATATAGTCCCCATAAAACGGGACCTCCCGATTTTCGGTATTTTGAGATATTTAGCTACACTTTTTAAGCGAACTAGCTGTAATTTGACATTTGAGGTTTTCAATGGTCACAAAACTTCTCCACCTAAAATCTACCACATAGGTCCATGTTTTGTTATAGCCCCCATATAACGGCACCTCCCGATTTTCGGTATTTTGAGAATTTTAGCTAAAATTTTAAAGCGAACTAGCTGTAATTTTACATTTGGGGTTCTCAATGAACCCGAAACATCCCCACCAAAAATCGTCAACATAGGTCCATGTTTTGATATAGCCCCCATAGAACGGTACCTCCCGATTTTCTGTATTTTGAGGGTTTTAGCCACATTGTTTGACGAAAGTACGCGTAATTTGGCATTTGAGATTCCAAGTAGTCACAAAAGGATCTCACTAAAATTTGTCAATATAGTTCAACTTTTTGGTATAGATCCCAGGTACGCTTAACCTGCCGATTTTCGGTATTTTTGATAATTTTATCTGTATTTCTTGACCAAACTTGCTGAAATTTTATATCTAAAGCTGGAACACAGACAACACCCTCTTAACTGAGGTTGCAATACAAGACAAATTGTTGGAAGACTTGAAATTGGCCTTCGAAGATACCTTCGCTCCACAAACTCGCAACAAGACTGGCAAATTAATATTTGCCTACGGCCATGAAAACGTTAAATTCGATTCCAAAGTCAATGTTGATTTGAGCGGTCCCTTGATTGATGCTTCCTCTGTATTGGGTTATGAAGGTTGTTTGGCTGGTTACCAGACTGTCTTCGATACCCAACACGCCAAATTGACCACCAAAAACTTTGCTTTGGGTTACGCCACAAAGGACTTTGTCTTGCATACAGCTGTCAATGATGCCCTGGTATTCAGTGGTTCCATCCTTCAAAAGTGCTCCGACAAATTGGATATTGGTGTACAAATTTGATGGACCTCTGCTTGGGCGGCAAATATTCCCACCAAAAGTTATCAACATACTAGGTCCATGTTTTGGTATAGGTCCCATATAATGGTACCTTCCGATTTTCGGTATTTTGAGGGTTTTGGGTATATTATTTGCCGCAACTACCCGAAATTTGACATTTGAGGTTCTCTGCAGTCACGAAACTTGCCAACCAAAAATTATCAAGATAGGTCCACACTTTTATGTAATAATTGTTCCACAAACATCCCAGGCGGGACAAGGGAGACTTCTCTCATATCAATGAGGACACCCTGATTCATATTAGCTCAATGATGTGGGACCTACATGGGCGTGCTAAGACACCACTTGTAGAGAAGTTTTACATGGCTGAAATGCTCAGGAAATGTCGCTAACATTACTGAGGGGTATTTTGCCACCGTTGAAAATTTGATGTTGCCTAGCCGGGGAATCGAACCCAGATCTTCTGCGTGCAAGGCGGGTGTGCATACCATTGCACCACGGTGGCACCCCTACACTTTTATGTAGTCCTCATATAAAGGTACGACCTGATTGAACACATTTTTAGATTAGATTACATAATTAGGCATTTGGGGTATCCGCAGTCGAAAAATTTTTGCACATAAAATTGTGGGCCGGAAAGGAAACAAATTAATCCATTTGAGTTAGGAATCTTTTATGGTGGAGGGTATAAAAAGTTCGGCCCAGCCGATCTTAACGCCTTTCTACTTGTTTTATTTTTTACCATTTCATAATCTATAATTTGATATTTAATGTAAAATGCATTAACTTTCTTAGCGATAATACACTTATCTAGTCGACCATATTACGAAAGACATGAGAACGAACAGTTACAAAATATTGTTATTTTATAATAACAAGAACAACAAGAAAAATCCAAAGTTATCTTAACCTAAATAGTTAAAGAGAACTGAGAGATAACAAATGGGTCAACTCGAGAAAATCTTACGTACATATCTTAAAATAAACAAAGTAAGAAAAAAGTAAAAAATAAAAAAATTCATATTAAATTCTTTAAAGTTTTACTTTTCCATTTCTGTGTTGTGTGTGATGTCACAAAATGATTGGTCGGCCCACAAACAAACAAAAAACAAGAAAAACAAAGACCAGAACAGATTACCGGTTATGTTACCAAAACTAAACTTTACAACACCAAAATTAAGCGTCAAAACTTTTTACCGAAAAGGTCATTAACATCCAAAGAACAAAAGCAAAACTTTAAGTAATCCAATTATAGAAGGAAAGAGAGAGGGCGTGTGTGTGTTTGTTTAAGGAGAAAACTTTATCAACAATGAAATTAATTTTGAAAAAAAAATAAAAACAAAAGCATACAAATATTGCCTCATATGGAAAAATGCTATAAAAATCCATATTTATTCTCACCTCTGATAACGACATAAATTATGGTGTTAATCTTTAATAAATCATTTGATGAAAGCAAAGCAAATGGTGGGGTTAAGTAAATTTTGTAAATTTACAACAACAATTTGATTACATAGTGTCGGCTGATATTCTTCCTGTACTATAGAGTAACTTTTTCGAACCTCAATTAAAATGCATTAATTTTTAATTTTTCTAAAATAATACACATAATGGTATGTCCCTCCTTCTACTATGATTTTTTTTTGTTTTCTGAAAATTCTTAATAAAACAAGTATGAAGGTATCAGTCAACTGTGTATGGTGCTCTTGAACCAACTTTAAATGAAAGAAGCTTACACCTGAGAAGTTTTTTAAATTATTCGCGGTCAAAGTTCACATGCACTGACTGTATCGCCTCCAACTAATTCTCATTCTGAAACAGCAATGTTGATAGAAAAATCCAACACACAGAGGGGAAATTTGTGTTAAAAGTTGATAAAAAGCCCTAGAAAGCTCATTTATAGTCGGATTGATATAAAATTTTGCACAAAGCATATCTTCTGTACAAGGATTAATCCTATAGAAAATAATGAAAATCGGTCCAGATTTGGATGCAGCTTCCATATATATTCGCATCTGATATGAGATAAAGATGCACCAAAAACACATGCAGCCTGAATTAGCCTAAAATAACATTGAGCCAATTTTCAAACAAATCGGTACAGATGTATATATAGTCCCATATACATATATTTCATTCCAAATTTTATTTTTTGACACTTACTTAAATTAAATTTTTCTCAATTCACATAAGAAAAGCCGGGAATGTTTCTGAATAATGCAAATATATTTGATAAGTGTTGGTTTATTCTGATAAATAAGAGCCCCTGTTATAAGGCGGAACAAAATTTAGTGTGAGTAAACCTTGCAATTCCATATAAAAATATTTCATATTTTAGTTAAGAAAAATTCGATTTTTTCGGAATGGCGCAAATATGCGCAATTTTTTATGATTGAATCTGATATTTGAGACTCAAGCGCATAAAACATTAGAAGAAACTATGGTCGGGAAATGACGGGGAAATAGACTTTTTCCCCTTTTCTTGTTCGGAGACTACAAAAACAATAAATCTTGAATAATATAAATTTTCGCGAAAATTATGACATTTTAATGTTCACCTAATATCTTAGTTTTCGAAAATTTACTATTTGTTTTCAGTATGGCTGAGTTCAATCGACTGCTGCATTTGATTGGTTATTCTTACAAAGTCGAGGATGGTTATAGCAAATGTAGAAAAGAGTCTGGTTGCCGTTTATCAACATTTTTTTCATAAAAAACTATTTTCACATTTTGAGTTTTGAGCAAATTTAAGCCTACGTTTCCCCCCTGTGCAACAACAAGAAAAAATCGGTAAAGGGATTTTTTATAAATCGCGGTCAAAGTTCCCATTTTTAGGTTTATTTTACGTTTTCGCGATTTTGCTTGGAAACCGCAAGACCTATCGAAATGGGGCTAAAGAAAAATTAGTAGCAGCTGTGAAAATTCTCTAGAAGATTGACCTTTATGATTTGTTCCTAGGGTTTTTGAGATATAGAATTTCAGGTCACAATTTCAGTTTTTTATTGTTAGGTTTTCATGATTTGCTTGAAAACTGCAAGTCTTATCGAAATGGGAAAGTCATGTAGCTGTAAAAATTCTCTACATGATTGGCTTTTGTAATTTTTTCCTAGGTTCTACCATTTTTGAGATATATAAGTTTAAGTTGGGAAATTGCAGTCATGACATTGTTTTATGACGAGACGATACCGTCAGTGAATTGTCCCAATTTGAACTTCTATATCTCAAAAATGGTAAATCATACGAAAATGTCGTAAAGCAAAGTCTTGTAAAGACTTTTCCCTGCTACAACATTTTCTTTAGTTCCATTTTGATAGGGCTAGCGGTTTCCAAGCAAAATCGTGAAAACCTAAAAAATTTGAACTTTGACCGCGATTTATTTAAAAAGCGCTCGGGTGTTTTTTTTTTTTTTTGTAATTTTTCTCATCTATGAACATTGTAGTTTCAGAATCCGCAAAAACTTCTTAGGTGTAAACACCTTCTATTTAAATTTTGTTCAAGACCACCGTGTGTGCTGACGGAGATATACACTCAGCCACTGACCAAAAAAGCGAAAACGATAACTAGCCGTATACAAAACGGCTTAACCCACAAGATCAAAAATATCAAACAGTTTATAAAGATCTATGCGAAACCTTTTAAAGAACTCCATATTGCATTGTATAACTAAATCTAGGTACTTGCTAAAACAATTTAATATGGATTTTTTTAGTATTTATTTCCTAAGGTAAAAATCGTTACCTCGTTCACACAACTTTAGAGAAAAAATTGAAACTTTTGTTCGACTCCAAATTGTGTGAAACGAATTTCGACCAAACATGGGGTCTAAAACCGTTATTTTGATGAGGCACATTTTTGGTCGTATCAAAGTGTATATACCCTCGTTAACCTGACGGTATATAAATAAAAATTGTAGATAAAGTCAAACATTACCTTAAATAAAAACCATGTAATTCCACTAAGATATGTACCTGAAAAAATAAAATAAAGAAATCAGTAAATAACGGATAAAGGGAGAATGATTTTAACATTTTTAAAAAGGCATAATTTCAAAAACTGAGAAGGCAATTGACAATTCCCTTCCCCGGGATGAAATCATGATATTGGTAGCGATCAGTAAAATTTTGCAACACAGTCAGTTCGTTTTGAAAAACATTACTCTCTGTAATTGAGGGTAATAAATGAAGTTGAGCCATTGGGGGAATACTCCAACTCAAGCAATCATTTTTGATAATTTAAATAATAACAAGGAAACAATTGTTAAGTTCGACAGGACCGGAATCCTTGTACCCTCTTTCCAACATAAAATATTTTATACTAAAACGAAAATGTTAGGTGAAGATATTTTATGACCATGGATACCCAAATTGTATAGATTAGGTCAAGAAATTTATTCAAAAATATTTTCAATCGGGCGGCACATACATATATATGAGGCCAATCTATATCACAGTGTGCATCTATGTTGACAATTTTCGGTGGAGAAGTTTTGTGACCACTGGGTGACTTAGATGTCCAATTACAAATAGTTCGGTTAACAAATGTAGCTAAACTCCTCCAAACACCTAAAATCGGGATGTACCGATATGATATGTTAAGAAATTTTGGTGGAGAAGTTGTTGGACCACTTCGAACCTTATATGAAATTTATATCTAATTCGGTCTGAAAATGTAGCCAAAACCATGAAAATAACTAAAATCGAATGTTACCGTTATATGGGTACTATACGAAAACACCGATATCGAACCGAAAATCGAAAAGTAACGTTATATGAGGGCTATACCGAATCATACACCTATATTGGCAATTTTTGATGGAGAAGTGTTGTAACTACTTCGAACTTCAAATGTCAATCCACAAAATACCGTAAAATTTTAAGTACTAAAGGTTATTCATTCGTGCAACAGGAAATATTTTTTCACTTCATAGAATTTTTTCAAAAAAAAAGAAAAAAAATCAATGTGGTTTGTGCGTGACCTTTTTTAACCCATTTCGTCCCGATACAAATTTTTAATTTATTTTTTAAGAAACAATACTTTTTTTAGGGTAATTAAGAACCACTGATGTCAAAAATCTTCTCAAAAAAATTTCCGATTTTTCGTTTTCCCGGAAAATGGTGTTTGAAAATTGAAAATTTCGAACACAATATGTATAGAAGTAAAATAAAATTGATTTATTTGCCGTTTTATTGATTTATTTCATCAGTTTTGTATGAAAAAATTGTTGAAGATTGGTATTGAGTCTTCTTTGGGTCTAAAAAACTTTTACCCGAAATGTGTCAGCACTGGTCCATAGCGTTCCATGGGGAACAATCCAAATCCACCGCCCCATTATCGGGAGTTTTCATGGATTTAGCTGCATTATCCTTATCCTTAAAAAGTAACCAAAAATATAGGTTTCAAATGTGGTGGAGGGGGTTTTCAAGGGAAGAATTTTTTTATTTGCTGGCAGATGAGACTTAAAATATATATACCAAACCTTGTTTAAAATTTTACCCTTTTCATCCACAAATATTTAAAAAAAAAAAAAATGATTGTACTGTTCGAAAAATCGAACACCAAGTACGAAATGGGTTAATACTTAAATAGAATTAACGTTTTTTAGTTATTAATAGGCAAAAGTTCATTCGTTCTTACTACATGAAAACATTTTTGAAGAAAAAGTTCAAAAAGTCATAACCCTAATATGCACTTTATAGAGTCGCATTTGATTATTTCAATGCGTTAGAAACGGAAAACAAACCTTCCATACTATGGTGGAGGGTATAAAAATGTGTGGTCTTCTAAATATCTCTTTAGGAGGTCTTCTATCTATAGAGGACTCCTTAATGGTCTCTAACTTTAGAAGAATCCTATATGAGATCTTCTATCCGCAGACGACTCTTCATGAGGTCATGTAACTACAGAAGACCCCCTTAGGATGTTTTCTATCTTTAGAAGACACATTAAGGAGATCTTGTATCTTTAGAAGACTCCTTCAGGAGGTCTTGTATGGAAGACTCTATTCAAATAGAAGATCCTTTGTAAGGTCGTGTAACTGCAAAAATTCCCACAAAGCTGAATTTTGGTGGAGAGCTAGGGTTTGCCATTAGAAGCAACGTCCTAAAAGTCCCCATCGATCCCATGTGTGCAAAATAAAATATTCGGGGTCAAAGGTCAAAATTTAAGGGTTTTTAGGTTTTCGGATTTATTCGGATTTATATTTATTTTTTGAAAACGGTTGATCCAATCAAAAAGTGACTAAAGTAAATATTGTAGACAGACAAATTATCTACAAGTTTGACCCTTATAATTTTTTCTTAGAAGGAACCATTCTTGAGATATAGCTGTTCTAAAAAACACATGATTTTTATGAACTTATAAGGGAAATATGCACATATTCAGCGAACCGGCTAAAATAAGCGAAGTAAAAAAAGAAAATATATTTCTTGAAGAGCGAAATTATAGCTATCTTCTAAAAAAAATTCCAACAAATTCGGAGTGTGTTTAGTAGAGTTATTCAATGTTAGAGTCATTTTATGCAAAAATAGCCCATTTAACCCACATGTATAATCGAAAGCCCAACGGGAACGACCCCAACGAAAACTCTCCGATTTTTTTCAAGTTTTGTCCGAAGGTAGGGTTTGTTGCACTGATTACGGAAATGTATAATTTTCAACGGTTGCGGATCCAGTTCGCCGGTTATTAGACCCGAAAGGCCAAATTTAAAAACCGGGTTAGACCCGGTTCTACTGAACCGATTACTGCAAAGTGGACATCGTTTGAAAGCTTACGGAAGTATCTAACACATAGTGTCGTTACTTTAACCGGTTCGCCTCATAATATACTTACGCGGCTAATTTTTTATTTGACCTTTAGATCGAGATATCTCGAAAATGGTAAGTCTTTTTTAAGAATCATAAAGACCAATCTTGTAGACAATTATTGATTCTACAACTTTTACTTTAGCGAGCTTTTGCTTAGTATTACCGTTTTTGAGAAAAATTAAACAAACTTAGTAATGCCTACAAAAATGACCTTTGACCCCGAATAACTTGTTTTGCACACATGGGATCGATGGGGACTTTTAGGACGTTGCTTCTAACGGCCAACCCTAGCTCTCCACCAAAATTCAGCTTTGTGGGAATTTTTGCTATTTCCCCCTTATACGCATGTCTATTTTGACCGGACTAAATTAGGAGGTATTTTTCTTATGTTTTAGCAGCCATTGTGTCTACAGAAATAGACCTCATTAAGAGATATTGTATCTATCGAAGACTCAGTTAGAAGTCTCGTACGAATAGAAGACTCTTCCTTAATAGGTATTGGAACTACAGAAGGCCTCTTTAAGAGGACTTTTATTCATAGAAAACCCCTTAGGAGGCCTCCTATCATAGAAGACCACTCTTGTATCTATAGAAGTTTTCTTTAAAAGACCTTCTATTTATGAAGACTCTTTTATGAGGCCTGTAGTGGAATTCGGTAACTCGAAAAATGAGTTACAGAATTCCACTACTGGTGTCTATAGAAGACGCCTATATAAAGTATAGCATCGATAGAAGTACGTCTCGCATACCTAGAGGAAACCTTTAGGATGTCTTCTATCTTTAGAAGATTATTTTAGGAGGTATCTTATCTTTAAAATACTCCATTAGTAGACTTGTATCTACAGCAGTCCTTGTATCTAAAGAAGACCTCTCTAGTAAATCTGTTATCAATAGAAGACTACTTTAAAAGGCCTTTGATTTATGAGCACTCCTTGGTAAATTTATAAGACTCCTTTGTGCAGTCTTGCATCGATAGAAGACTCCTTTAGAAGGTTTCGTATCTCTAGAGGACATCTTTAGGAGGTATTCTACCTTTATATATATATAATTGTTCCACAAACATCCCAGACGGGACAGGGGAGACTTCTCTCATATCAATGAGTGCACCCCGATTCATATTAGCTCAATGAAATGGGACCTACTGTTTATCGCCGAGTCCGAACGGCGTGCCTTACGACACCACATTATAGAGAAGTTTTACATGGCTGAAATACTCAGGAAATGTCGCCAACATTACTGAGGGGTATTTTGCCACCATTGAAATTTTTGATGTTGCCTGGCCGGGGAATCGAACTCACGACCTTCTGCGTGCAAGGCGGGTGTGCATACCATTGCACCACGGTGGCACCCGGTATTCTACCTTTAGGGCGTCTTTTATCTCCACAAACCACTTTAGGAGATTTGTATCTACAGGAAACTCCTTTAGATGGTCTTGCAACTACAAAGACCTCTTTAGGAGGTCATATATCCATAGAAACGCCATTTAGAAGTCTTTGAACCTTTAGAAGACCTCTTTATAAAAGACTCCTACAGGATTTCTTGCATCGATAGAAATTCTATACATTCCGTTTAAGATGTGCGCTATGTACTGAAGATCCCTTTAGAAGAAAACGCTTTAACGAAGTCTACTATATATAGAAGACCCCGTTAGGGGGTCTTCTATATATAAAAGCCCCTTAAGAGGTCATCTGTGTATAGAAGACCCCTGTAGAAATTCCTCTATTTATAGAAGATCGCATTAAGAAGTCTAGTTGATAGAAGACTAATTTAGGAGGCCTCTCTTCATAGAATGCTTCTCTAGAAGCTATTGTATGTATATAATACCCCTTTAGGATGTCTTCTATATATAAAAGATCACCTTTGAAGATTTTCCATCTGAAGAAGACCTCATAGGAGTACTTCTATCTATAGAAAATCCATTGGGAGGTCTCGTATATATAGAAGACTCCTATATCAATTTTATACCCTCCATTATAATATGGAGGGTATAATTAAATTTGTATTCGTTGGGGGTAAAAATTTTTCCCCAGAAATGTGCCGGTACAGGTCCACGCCTTCATATAGCCCCCATGGAACATACCTCCCGATTTTCGATGTTTTGAAGGTTGTGGCCTCAATATTCCTCAGAAATGGCTGAAATTTGGTATTTAGTATTCGTTGGATATAAAACTTTCCCACAGAAACTTATCGGTATAGGTCGACGCCTTCATATAGCCCCCAAAGAACGGCACCACCCGATTTTCGGTATTTTGAACGTTTTAGCATCATTACCTGACCGAAATGGCTGAAATTTGGTACTTAGTCTTCGTTGGGGATATAAAACTTTCTCGCGATTTTCGTAATTCTGAAGGTTTTGACGTCAATATCCCACCGAAAGTGTGAAATTTTTTATTTGAAGAAAATTATCAGTATAGGTCTGCCGGTTCCTATATCCCCCACAGAAGCGTAACTCTTGATTTTCGATATTTTGAAGGTTTTACCGAAATATCGGAAATTTGGTATTTAGTCTTCTTTAAACCTAAAAACTTTCCGCCAGAAATTTGTAGATATAGATAGAAGTTCTGATATAGCTCCCATGGAACGGTACCTCCCGAATTTCGGTATTTTGAAGGTTAGCCACATTGTTTTACCAAAATCGATGAAATTGGGTATTTAGTCTGCTTCATAAATGAAAGGAAACTAATTGTTCCATTTTACTTCAATAGAACTCATGGTGAAAGGTATAACAAGTTCGGCCTGGCCTATAAGAGGTCAACAGACCTTTGAAGGAGATGTCCCATCTAGAGAGGACCCTTTCAAGAGCCTCTCTTGTAGAGAAAACTGCTTTAGGAAAACTTGTGTGCATAGAAGGATCTTTAAGAAGGTCTTCTATCTACAGAATACCATCTTAGCAGGTCTCCTATTTATAAGTGGCCCCTTTAGGAGGATTCTTCTATAGTTTAACGATCGAAACAATGTTTTTTTAGGTCATTTATCGACAGTAGATCGCTTTAAAGGACTTCTATCAATAGGAGAACCATTGACGATGCTTTACGGAAGTCTTCTACTGAAGACTATTTTCCTTCTGGAGAAGACCTGTTTGGTGATTTTTCTGTCTATTTACTTCTAGTAGACAAAACAACTATAAATTTATAACCTACACATCGAAACAAATTTTTGATATAACATTTTGTACCCCTCTCCAATTCATAATTACTATTTATCTATTTGCCCACAGTTTTTATTTCTTTAATTATTTATTTCAACTATTGACCTATAATTTATATCACATCAATCAAATCGTTCGAGACATTCTTTAAAACCAATTAATTTTTTTAATTATCCAATGACCTGTTGTTCTTATCTCAGGCGAGATAACAAAACATAAATAGAAGTTCTTTTATCTTAAGATATTCTTCTTCAATTTGTATTGCTAATGCTTTCGAATATACGAGATTCTTATTGTTAATTTACTTTTGTCAGTTCGTAAAGAGATAAGGCATTTATTAGTCGTCTTAAAGCAGTGTTTTGTGTTTGTATATGGTGTGTTTTTGTATTCCATGTCCACATTGTTTTGTTCTTAATGACTAATGATTATAAAATGACCCTTCTCCTCCTCCTGCTCGTCTTGTAGGTTCCCATTCGAATAGTAAGGTTCCCATTTGTTTAGTAATAAACTATTAAAATAAATATTAGAATTCTAATTAACAATTGATAAGGGATTTTTTTTTTGTTTCGAAATGAGGAAATAAAATTGAAGCACGTTTTAAATTCAATGGAAGGTTGTAATGTACGGTCCTAATCGATTTGCATGATTTGAGTCATCAAGCATGGCATGTTTGTATTTACTTTTCTTATAAACCATTTAAATACCCTAAATTCGTAAATCGATTGATTGTTTTGAAGCGAATTCTTATTAACTGACGGTGATTCTTTTTATACCATGGTTTCAGAAGCATTTTTCTAAGAAAACAATGTAAATGCCCAACGTTGGACGCCAATAACTATATTAATTACACAATAGCTATATTAATTAAACGCCTATAAATTTATTCTATATATAGAAAACCTCCAGAGGCCTTCTATAAAAAATCTACAAAGGTCTTTTATATAAATAAGACCTCCAAAAATCTTCTTAATAAAGCAGACTTTCAGAGTCTTTCATAAAAATAAAACCCTAAATATTTTCTATATAGGAGACCAGCAAAGGTATTCTATACGAAGGGGTGCGATGAAAATGGCATAAAGGCTTACTATACATAGAAGACCTCCAAAAGGTAGGAGAAAATTCTACACTTAGTAGCTCCTAAAAACAGATTTATTTGTTTGGTCGAAAAAAATATTCGAAATGCTCTGGCTACCTGCTTTTCCCAGAAGTGTGAGAGTATATAAGAGTATTTATTTTAAATCGTTCTTCGAATCTCACCTTGGGGCTTTAATTCCAAAGTTATGGATTTAATGCATTCACATACATAATTAAAATTTTATGGGCACTCCACCATTTCCCGAATTATATTTTCTTCACATATTGTACTTCCAATTTGCCACTCCAATATCATTCTTTCGTAATTTAATCAAGGACACACTTATAAGACATTTCTGGGATCCTCTATATTTTCTGCACAGTTCAGACTTCCCTAAGAAGTCTTCTATTTATAGAAGCCACCTTTAGCAGGTCTTCTATCCATAGAAAACACTTTTACGATGCCGTGTATCCATAGAAGATCCCTTTATGATGTCAAACCTTCCAAAGACTCCGCTAAGCGTTTGTCATGGAAGCCCATACAGATTGAGTGGACATATATCCACCATTGTAACAACAAATTGCATTTGAAAGAGAACAAGTAAAAAAGCATTAAGTTCGGCCGGGCCGAACTTTTCATACCCTCCACCATAAAATATTCATTCCTGTCCCCAACTTTAAGTGAGTACGTTAAAATGTCAGATAATGTACATAAAATGCTTCATTCGGGAGGCACTTTTTTATGTTGCCTATATCTAACTGTTGACAATTTTTGGCTAGAAATTGGGAGGTACTGTTATATAGGGGTTATAATAAAACATGGGCCTATGTTGACAGTTTTTGATGGGAGCCTTTAATGTCAAATAACTCCTAATTCGGTTAAAAAATTTAGCCAGAATCCTCAAAATATCGAAAATCGGTACATAACGTGGGAACTTCAAATGTCATTAACAGCTAGTTCGGAGGTATCTGGGCTATACGAAAATATGAACTTAAATGAACAATTTTTGTTGCAGAATTTTTGTTGACTTTTAAATTTCAAATTACAGAAAGTTCGTCCAAAAAATAAAACTAAGGTACGGAAAATCGGGAGGTTTGTTTTGGGGCTATACAAAAACATGGACCTACGTTCGGTTAAACATTTTAAGTAAAATCCTCAAAGTACCGAAAATAGGGGAGTATCGTTATATTGGGGCTATGTTGAAAATTGTTGATGCAGATGTGTGGTGACCACTACAACCTTCAAATGTCAAAATACAGTTAGTTCTGTTAAAAATTGTATCTAAAATTGCCAAATTACTGAAAATTGGGAGGTACCGTTACATGGGAGCTATATCCGAACATGGACCTATGTTGACAATTTTTGATGGAGAGGTGTTGTGACCACTAAGAACTTCAAATGCCAATTACTGCTTGTTCGGTTTAATATTGTAGCTAAAATCATCAAATTACTGAAAATCGGGAGGTACCGTTATATGGGGGCTTTCTTGACAATTTTTGGTGGAGAGGTGTGGTGACCACTAAGAATTTCAAATGTCAAATGTTCAAATTACAGATAATTCGGTTAAAACTTGTTGGTAAAATTCTCAAAATACCTGACATCGGGCGGTAACGTTATATGGGGGCTATTCCAAAACATGGACCTATGTCCACTAGTTATACAAGTCTATTGACATTTAAGAACCCTAAATGTCAATTGACAGCTAAATCGGTCTGAAAATGTAGATAAAAACGTCAAAATGCCGTAAATCGGGGGTACCGTTATATGGGGGCTATACCAAAACTTGGACCTAGGTCCACAGCTTTTGTTATATAAGTTTAGTTACACTTAAGAACCCTAAATGTCAAATTATAGCTATATCGGTCTGAAAATGTAGCTAAAAACGTCAAAATACCGTAAATCGGGGGGTACCGTTATATGGGGCTATACCAAAACGTGGACCTATGTCCACAAGTTTTGTCACATAAGTTTAGTGACATTTAAGAACTTCAAATGTCAAATTATAGCTAAATCGGTCTAAAAATGTAGCTAAAAACGTCAAAATACCCTAAATCGGGGAGTACCGTTATATGGGGGCTATACCAAAACGTGGACCGATATAGCCCATCATCGAACTTGACCTGCCTGCAAACAAACGACGCATTTTCCCAAAATTTCAGCGTCCTATCTCAATTTTTGTGGATGCTAGAGTGATTACCACAGACGGACGGACGGACGGACGTGCACAGATCGACTCAGAATTTTACCCTGATCCATACTATGGTGGAGGGTATAAAAAGAAGTTTAAATCACCGTGTTGTCTGATGCGCCAAGTTTCAAAATTTGGGATTAGTTTTTGCTTCCACCTGCCTATTGTTAAAGTCTTCCCCAGGAATTCTTCTATCTACGGAAGCCACCTTTAGCAGATCATGAGTCGATAGAAGATTCTATTAGGAGGTCTTGTGTCTATAGAAGACTACTTTAGGAAACTTGTATATATAGAATACAGCTCTAAAAGGTCTACAGAAGACCCCTTTAGGTGGTATTTTATCCATAGAAGACCCTTTTAGGAGGCCGTATTTCTATAGAAGGACCCTTGATGAGATCTTCTAAATATAGAATATCCCTTTAGAAGGTATTTTATCTACAGAAGACTTCTTTAGGATGTATTCTATCTATATAAGGCTTCTTAAGTAGGTCTTCTATATATAGACGACCCTTTAAATGGCACCCTTGGGAGTTATTATATCTATAGAAGAGAGCAATTTAATAGCCTTTAGGAGTTCCTGTATATATAAAGGATTTCCCTTAGGAAACCTTCTATCTATAGAACCACCTATAGCAGATCATATATCGATAGAAGATTCCATTAGGAAGTCGTGTATCTATAGAAGACTCCTTTAGGAGACTTGTATCTATATAATACTGCTCTAAGAGGTGTTCTATCTGTAGAATACCCTTTAGGAGGCCTTTTATCTACCGATGACACCTTTAGGAGGTATTCTATCTATAGGATACCTCTTTAGGAGGTCTTGTATATATATGATACCCCTTTAGGAGGTCTTGTATATATAGATAACCCTTTAAGAAAATCTCGTATCTATAAAAGACCCCTTCAGGTGACCTTGTATTTATAGAATACACCTTTAGGGGGTATTGTATCGAAAGAAAACCACTTTGAAGGTCTTTTATCTATGAAAGAACCCATAGGAGGCCTTTTATCTATAGAGGGCACTTTCGGGAGAACTTGTAACAAGAGATGCCACCCTTAGGAGGTCTTGTATCGATAGAAGACCCTTTTAAGAGGTGTTGTATTTAGAGAAGACTCCTTTAGGAGGTTGTATCTATAACCGACTTCTTTGGTAGACATTATATCTACAGAAGACTCCTTTAGGAAACCTTGGATCAGTAGAAGAGCCCTTTAGAAGGCTTTCTTCCTATAGAAGTCCCCTTCAGCATGTTTTCTATCTCTAAGAGACTGCTGTAGAAGGTTTTCGATCTATAGAAGACCGCTTTCTATAGAAGATACCTTTAGGAGGCCTTCTATCGATAGAACACTCCTTAAGAAGGTCTTGTAAGTATATAAGACCCTTTTGGAGGTGTTGTCTCTATAGAAGACCTGTTTATGTGGTCTTATATATATATCGAACCCCTGTTGGAGGTTTCTATTTATAGAAGGTCGTTCTATGAGGTCCTGTAGAAGGACTCCTTTAGAAAGTTTTGTATCGATGGAAGACTTCTCTGAATAAAAGACTCCTTTAGAAGGTCTAGGCAGAAGAAGGACCTATTTAGAAGGTCTTTCGTCTTTAAAGAAAGCCTGGCCGATCAATAGAAGAACCCCTTAAAAGTTTTTTTTTCCTATAGAAGACCCCTTCAGGATGTTTTCTATATGTAGAAGACAGCTTTAGGAAGCCTTCTATCTATAGTTGACACTTTTAGGAGGTTTTCGGTCCGTAGCAGACCGCTTTAAGAGGTCTCCTATCAATACGAACCCCCTTTAAGAGGTCTTGCACCTTCCATAGCAGGTCTTATATCTTATATCTATAGAAGACTCAATTATGAGGTCTTGTAACTATACATGTACCTCTTTTATACAGACAATGGTCTGTATACAGTTGATGTGGTCTGTATCTATAGAAGACCCCTTTAGGAAATCTTTTATTTATGGAAGACCCCGCACGGTGTACCTTAACCAATTTTAAATGAAAGGTGCTTACACCTGGAAAGTTTTTGCGGATTCTGAAACTACAATGTTTATAGATGAAACAAGCAAAAATCGCTAAAGGGATTTTGAAATAAATCGCGGTCATAGTTCACATTTTTAGGTTTATTTTAGGTTTTCAGGATTTTGCTTGGACGCGGAAAGTCATTTCGAAATGGGACTAAAGAAAATGTTGTAGCAGTGAAAATCCTTTACAACATTTTCTTTAGTCCTATTTCGATAGGACTTTCCGTTTCCAAGCAAAATACTGAAATTCTAAAATAAACCTAAAAATGTGAATTTTTACCGCGATTCATTCAAAATCTCTCCATCGCTGTTTTCTTGATTTTTGATTTTTCTCATCTGTGAACATTGCTGTTTCAGAATCTGCAAAAACTTCCAGGTGTAAGCGGTTTTCATTTTAAGTTAGTTAAGGCGCACCGTATATGACGTTGTTTTATAAGCAGACGATACAGTCAGTGCATTGTCCCAATTGGAACTTCTATATCTCAAAAATGGTAAACCCTAGGAAAAAGTCATAATGGCCAATCTTGTAGAGAAGTTTCACTGGCACAACATTTTCTCTAATCCTATTTCGATAGGGCTTGCCGTTTCCGAGCAAAATTGTGAAAACATAATATAGCCCTAACAATTTGAACTTTTTGAAAATCCCTCGACCTTCCTACCACTCCCATCTACCCTCAATTTGATCCTACCATGCAATAAAGGGGATTAAATCCTACCTGAAGGGCAATATCCCCTTACTCTACTTCCCAGACATCCCATATCTCCAATCACTTTTCCATAAATAGGTCATTCATGGCACGGACTGACCCCTTTTTTCTTTCAAAACAGACAGCATGTCTGTCACGCTTTGGTGCTATGATGACCATTTTTGCCAATTAAATGCCGGTAGGTAAACTGAGGCTTTGAAAGATTAGATGGGGTGATATACTGGCCTGGCCGTTGGGGCATAATTAAAATGAACAACTTCAACATTTTGCACATACATACATACCCATACACACAACATGATTAACAAACATAACATGGCATTCATGTTGTGCCTTCAAAGAAGGATATCATTATCCTGTGTGTGTGTTTTGGTGTTATGACAAGGAAAGGTTTTGTAATTGAAAATAAACATTTCTCTTTTGGTTAGTATTGCAAATGAGGAGCATATATATGGCCCGCCAGGTAGGTGGAAAGGTAAATGGGAAGGACATAACACACCCACATAGCAACCAACACAAATGCATAAGACAAGAAATAAAGTAAGAGAGGGAGAGATCATTTAAATGTCTTACAAAGGTGTGACTGGGAAATTTCTAGGAAGTGTGCACTATAAACCGGAAATATGTGCAAGGAAGGGGAGAATGTGAAAAAATAAACACCAAAAACATCTCAATTTTGTTAAATTAACATAAATAGAACAATGTCACCACCCGTCATAGCAAACAATGACATTGCCACAATTTCTCTTTCTCTCTTCTCACATGCAAAAGAAATAAAATGGGGAAGAAAAACATGGGAGTGCACCAGAGGTTCAAGGTTTGAGTTATGCGGGGGTTTGTTTGGAAATTGTGTCATCCTGTGGATGACACAAATATTTGTTTACCCCCATCCTTTGATTGTTTTTATATTTGCTGTATTTACATTGTTTTGTTTCCACAGTGCGGGAATTGCGTTAACCTCAACACGTGCCTTAAGCGGGGACAAATAAAAAAATTACCCACTTGCCTGCGCTTTAAATGTTGCTTTTGTTTCGCTTTAAATTTATTTCATAAATTAACATATTGCTGCGGTTGTTGTTATTGTTGTTAATTTTTTCCGTGTGTTTTGTTAACACAAAACAGTTGTTGTTTATGTTAATTTAGCCGGTGTTCGGGTAAATTGTGTATTTAAAAGGGCTAAACCACTTCCCCTTTGATTTTATATGGTTTGGAAAATTATTTGGACATTTCGTTTAAGGATTGCCTTGGATAAACTTAACACAGCCGTTCCTTAATTTAGGGATATTTAAAAGTAAATTCTGGAAAATATTAAACGATTTCATTCTCAAAACCAAATAATAAAAACATAATTCGTGACATCAGTGAAAATCTCCTCCAACGGAGTTTGTCTTATTCTATAGAAGCCTCCTACGGAGGTCTTCTATTCTATAGAAGCCTCCTACGCATGTCTTCTATTCTATAGAAGCCTCCTACGGAGGTATTCTATTCTATAGAAGCCTCCTACGGAGGTCTTCTATTCTATAGAAGCCTCCTACGGAGGTCTTCTATTCTATAGAAGCCTCCTACGGAGGTCTTCTATTCTATAGAAGCCTCCAACGGAGGTCTTCTATTCTATAGAAGCCTCCAACGGAGGTCTTCTATTCTATAGAAGCCTCCTACGGAGGTCTTCTATTCTATAGAAGCCTCCTACGGAGGTCTTCTATTCTATAGAAGCCTCCTACGGAGGTCTTCTATTCTATAGAAGCCTCCTACGGAGGTCTTCTATTCTATAGAAGCCTCCTACGGAGGTCTTCTATTCTATAGAAGCCTCCTACGGAGGTCTTCTATTCTATAGAAGCCTCCTACGGAGGTCTTCTATTCTGTAGAAGCCTCCTACGGAGGTCTTCTATTCTGTAGAAGCCTCCTACGGAGGTCTTCTATTCTATAGAAGCCTCCTACGGAGGTCTTCTATTCTATAGAAGCCTCCTACGGAGGTCTTCTATTCTATAGAAGCCTCCTACGGAGGTCTTCTATTCTATAGAAGCCTCCTACGGAGGTCTTCTATTCTATAGAAGCCTCCTACGGAGGTCTTCTATTCTATAGAAGCCTCCTGCGGAGGTCCTCTATTCTATAGAAGCCTCCTACGGAGTTCTTCTGTTCTATAGAAGGCTCCTACGAAGACCTTCTATTCTATAGAAGCCTCTATAGAAGCCTCCTACGGAGGTCATCTATTCTATAGAAGCCTCCTACGGAGGTCTTCTATTCTATAGAAGCCTCCTACGGAGGTCTTCTATTCTATAGAAGCCTCCTACGGAGGTCTTCTATTCTATAGAAGCCTCCTACGGAGGTCTTCTATTCTATAGAAGCCTCCTACGGAGGTCTTCTATTCTATAGAAGCCTCCTACGGAGGTCTTCTATTCTATAGAAGCCTCCTACGGAGGTCTTCTATTCTATAGAAGCCTCCTACGGAGGTCTTTTAATCTATAGAAGCATCCAACGGAGGTCTTTTAATCTGTAGAAGCATCCAACGGAGGTCTTCTATTCTATAGAAGCGTCCTACGGAGGTCTTCTAATCTATAGAAACCTCCTACGGAGGTCTTCTAATCTATAGAAGCCTCCTACAGAGGTCTTCTATTCTATAGAAACCTCCTACGGAGGACTTCTATTCTATAGAAGCCACCTACGGAGGTCTTCTATTCTATAGAAGCCTCCTACGGAGGTCTTCTATTCTATAAAAGCGTCCTACGGAGGTCTTCTATTCTATAGAAGCGTCCTACGGAGGTCTTCTATTCTATAGAAGCGTCCTACGGAGGTCTTCTATTCTATAGAAGCCTCCTTCGGAGGTCTTCTATTCTATAGAAGCCTCCTTCGGAGGTCTTCTATTCTATAGAAGCCTCCTACGGAGGTCTTCTATTCTATAGAAGCCTCCTACGGAGGTCTTCTATTCTATAGAAGCCTCCTACGGAGGTCTTCTATTCTATAGAAGCCTCCTACGGAGGTCTTCTATTCTATAGAAGCCTCCTACGGAGGTCTTCTATTCTATAGAAGCCTCCAACGGAGGTCTTCTATTCTATAGAAGCCTCCAACGGAGGTCTTCTATTCTATAGAAGCCTCCTACGGAGGTCTTCTATTCTATAGAAGCCTCCAACGGAGGTCTTCTATTCTATAGAAGCCTCCTACGGAGGTCTTCTATTCTATAGAAGCCTCCTACGGAGGTCTTCTATTCTATAGAAGCCTCCTGCGGAGGTCTTCTATTCTATAGAAGCCTCCTACGGAGTTCTTCTGTTCTATAGAAGGCTCCTACGAAGACCTTCTATTCTATAGAAGCCTCTATAGAAGCCTCCTACGGATGTCATCTATTCTATAGAAGCCTCCTACGGAGGTCTTCTATTCTATAGAAGCCTCCTACGGAGGACTTATATTCTATAGAAGCCTCCTATGGAGGTCTTCTATTCCATAGAAGCCTCCTACGGAGGTCTTCTAATCTATAGAAGCCTCCTACGGAGGTCTTCTATTCTATAGAAGCCTCCTACGGAGGTCTTCTATTCTATAGAAGCCTCCTACGGAGGTCTTCTATTCTATAGAAGCCTCCTACGGAGGTCTTCTATTCTATAGAAGCCTCCTACGGAGGTCTTCTATTCTATAGAAGCCTCCTATGGAGGTGTTTTATTCTATAGAAGCCTCCTACGGAGGTCTTCTATTCTATAGAAGCCTCCTACGGAGGTCTTTTAATCTATAGAAGCATCCAACGGAGGTCTTTTAATTTGTAGAAGCATCCAACGGAGGTCTTCTATTCTATAGAAGCGTCCTACGGAGGTCTTCTAATCTATAGAAGCCTCCTACGGAGGTCTTCTAATCTATAGAAGCCTCCTACAGAGGTCTTCTAATCTATAGAAGCCTCCTACAGAGGTCTTCTATTCTATAGAAACCTCCTACGGAGGACTTCTATTCTATAGAAGCCACCTACGGAGGTCTTCTATTCTATAGAAGGTCTTCTATTCTATAGAAGGTCTTCTATTCTATAGAAGCCTCCTACGGAGATCTTCTATTCTATAGAAGCCTCCTACGGAGGTCTTCTATTCTACAGAAGCCTCCTACGGAGGTCTTCTATTCTATAGAAGCCTCCTACGAAGTTCTTCTATTCTATAGAAGCCTCCTTCGAAGGTATTCTATTCTGCTATAGAAGCCTCCTCCTACGGAGGTCTTCTATTCTATAGAAGCCTCCTACGAAGACCTTCTATTCTATAGAAGCCTCCTACGGAGTTCTTCTATTCTATAGAAGCCTCCTACGGAGGTCTTCTATTCTATAGAAGCCTCCTCCTACGGAGGTCTTCTATTCTATAGAAGCCTCCTCCTACGGAGGTCTTCTATTCTACAGAAGCCTCCTCCTACGGAGTTCTTCTATTCTATAGAAGCCTCCTACGGAGGTCTTCTATTCTATAGAAGCCTCCTACGGAGTTCTCCTATTCTATAGAAGCCTCCTACGGAGGTCTTCTATTCTATAGAAGCCTCCTACGGAGGTCTTCTATTCTATAGAAGCCTCCTACGGAGGTCTTCTATTCTATAGAAGCCTCCTACGGAGGTCTTCTATTCTATAGAAGCCTCCTACGGAGTTCTCCTATTCTATAGAAGCCTCCTACGGAGGTCTTCTATTCTATAGAAGCCTCCTACGGAGGTCTTCTATTCTATAGAAGCCTCCCACGGAGGTCTTCTATTCTATAGAAGCCTCCTCCTATGGAGGTCTTCTATTCTATAGAAGCCTCCTCCTACGGAGGTCTTGTACTCTATAGAAGCCTCCTCCTACGGAGGTCTTCTATTCTATAGAAGCCTCCTCCTACGGAGGTCTTCTACTCTATAGAAGCCTCCTCCTACGGAGGTCTTCTATTCTATAGAAGCCTCCTCCTACGGAGGTCTTCTATTCTATAGAAGCCTCCTCCTACGGAGGTCTTCTATTCTATAGAAGCCTCCTCCTACGGAGGTCTTCTATTCTATAGAAGCCTCCTCCTACGGAGGTCTTCTATTCTATAGAAGCCTCCTCCTACGGAGGTCTTCTATTCTATAGAAGCCTCCTCCTACGGAGGTCTTCTATTCTATAGAAGCCTCCTCCTACGGAGGTCTTCTATTCTATAGAAGTCTCCTCCTACGGAGGTCTTCTATTCTATAGAAGCCTCCTCCTACGGAGGTCTTCTATTCTATAGAAGCCTCCTCCTACGGAGGTCTTCTATTCTATAGAAGCCTCCTCCTACGGAGGTCTTCTATTCTATAGAAGCCTCCTCCTACGGAGGTCTTCTATTCTATAGAAGCCTCCTCCTACGGAGGTCTTCTATTCTATAGAAGCCTCCTCCTACGGAGGTCTTCTATTCTATAGAAGCCTCCTCCTACGGAGATCTTCTAATCTATAGAAGCCTCCTCCTACGGAGGTCTTCTATTCTACAGAAGCCTCCTACGGAGGTCTTCTTCGGAGATCTTCTATTCTATAGAAGCCTCCTACGGAGATCTTCCATTCTATAGAAGCCTCCTACGGAGGTATTCTATTCTATAGAAGCCTCCTACGGAGATCTTCTATTCTATAGAAGCCTCCTACGGAGGTATTCTATTCTGTAGAAGCCTCCTACGAAGTTCTTCTATTCTATAGAAGCCTCCTTCGAAGGTCTTCTATTCTGTAGAAGCCTCCTACGGAGGTCTTCCATTCTATAGAAGCCTCCTACGGAGATCTTCCATTCTATAGAAGCCTCCTACGGAGATCTTCTATTCTATAGAAGCCTCCTACGGAGATCTTCTATTCTGTAGAAGCCTCCTACGAAGTTCTTCTATTCTATAGAAGCCTCTTTCGAAGGTCTTCTATTCTGTAGAAGCCTCCTACGGAGGTCTTCTATTCTATAGAAGCCTCCTACAGAGGTCTTCTATTCTATAGAAGCCTTCTACTGAGGTCTTCCATTCTATAGAAGCCTCCTACGGAGGTCTTCTATTCTATAGAAGCCTCCTATGGACATCTTCTATTCTATACAAGCCGAGTTACTTCCAGTTTCAGTCCCATGTGGCCTGGGGGCTAAACAAAGGTATTCCTAAATCTAGTTTTCTAGGTTGACGTGAAATGGTTCACTGTCACCAAATCTGATCTGTCAAAAAGAAACCATCCATACTGTAACAATACCACCGCATTTAACTCTCAGCATGATGCCACTTTCCTCAAACGTACAAAAAACACACACACTGCCGCTGTCGTTGAATGATGGATAACCAAATAAATAAATTGAATATTTGTCTGTTTGTGACAATCATACAATTGTTGTTGATGGTTGTGATGTGTTTGTGTGTCCGTTTGTAATAAGGTCTCGCGTGGCGGTCACATTGCACGCATGTGATATTTATCCACTCAGAATACAACACAAGTAAATAAGGGAAAACAAAGCCGCACAAAAACCGATATTGTTTTAAAAGTGTAACCCTACTCCCGCCCACCCTCTTCTCACCGCGATTGTTTGGTTTTCATTAAACACTTGTTAAAACAATATTATGCGGCAATGTTACGACGCTCACCACATGGCTTCGTTATTTTATGTCAAAGACAGAGTTGACAGTTTACAGCGAACAGGTACAGCTACTCGAGGTTTAAAATCCTTGAATTCAGGGGTATTGGGGGTCAATAGAAGACCCTTGGAAGGTCTTCTGGCTATGTAAAACATTAAAACCTTAGGAATTTTATGGGTATCTTATATCGTTACAGGCCCCTTATTATGTCTCACCTTTATATATGGCAGTTAGGAGGACCTGTGCCTTAGGAAATCCATTAAAAAACTGTATTATTTGGATAAAAAGGAGAGAGTTGATAATTGATAATATTAGTGACATATCCCAAAAACAAATCTACGGCTCTTAACAATCAAGGAAGTGGTTTCAATTATCCATTGTACCACATTGACTTCCCATTGGTTTCCCCTTTCCATACATCAGATGTATCATCTCTTCCATAATTTACATCAAATGTCCATTGAGACAAATTCTTAATTAAATTACGAATACAGAATTCAATTGAACTCGCAACAAGGAGAAGAAAAAAACTAAATCAAGAATAAATTTCCAATTAGTCAATTTTTTTTTTCATATTATTTCAAGTACAATGACATTGAATTACCAATTACCCCCAGAGTCAAACGGCGGACCAAAGCAAACAACCGAAACAACAAAAAAAAAATCTTGAAAAAACTGCATGTAAAAATCTACAAAGTCAGAGTCATATCCAGTTATGGTCGTATGGCCGCAGCGCCATTTAGACTCTGTCACAATGAAACGCTGAAACTGACAAACAGTTATAATGATGGTCGTCAACAACAATTCGAATAGCATAAAATTGAAAATTGATTTTGTATTTGAAATGCATTGTTTATTTCTCCGTTCCAGTTGTTTGTAATTTTCTCTCTCTCTGTCGCCCTGACTAAACAATGACAGCAATTGTTGTACCTTGAAAATTTAACAACGTTTTTAAGCTTTTAATGTTTATTGTTTACTTTTCAGACAAACAATATTGGATATTGATTGAATATCGACTGGAAATATGAGAACTACTAAAAAGGTTATTACATGTGTCTGTAAGACCTTTGGGAGGTCTTCTATGTACGATTATAGACTAACTAATGTATTGGAATTAAAAACAAAAATTCAATTTATAGAGCTTATATTTCTATACTTAGAATGCCATGGCCCACCATGTCTTTTAATACCTAGAAGAACATGTGTGTTTAATGCATAGCTGATCAGGCTTTCTAATGCCTATAAGACCTTGTTTTCTATTACCTAGAACATCATGTTTTCCAATGCCAAGAAGACCATGCCCTCTAATGCCATGAAAAACGTGTCTTGTAATGCCTGGAAGATCATGTCTTCAAATGCCTAAAAACACGTCTCCTAATGTCTGTAAGACCACGACCACTAGTACCAATAACATCATGTATTATAACGCCCAAAAGACCATGCGTTCTAATGGCCAAAATTCTTCTAATGTAATGCTCCTAATACCCAGACATCAATGTCTTCCAATGAGTAGAAGGCCAAGTCTTTTAATGTCTAGAAGACAGTGTATTCTCATGCCTAGAAGACAGTGACTACTCGAGCTCAAAATACCATATCTCCTAATATCTAAAAGAGACCATGCGTTCTAATTCCTGAAACATGTTGTCTTTTATGTATTTTAATGCCTAGAAGACCATGTGTTTTAATGCCTAGAAGACTATGTCTTCTAATGACTAGAAGGACATGTACTCTTCTACCTAGAAGGCCATATCTTCTAATACTAGAAGACCACAATTTCTACTGCCTTCTAATGTCTAGAAGACAATTTAATCTCATACCTAGAAGACCATGCCTCTTAATACCTAGAAGACAATTTCTTATAATGCCTAGAAGAACATGTCTTCTAATGCCTAAAAAACGATGTCCTTTTATGCCTAGATAATCATGTCTTCTAATCACTGAAAGGCCATGTCTACTGGCATGTATTCTAAGGTCTAGAGAACCATTACTTCTAATGCCTCGAAGACCATACTTTCTACTGCCTAGAAGACTATGTCTTCTAATGCGAGAAAACCATGTCCTCTAATGCTAGAGGACCATGTCTTCTAATGCACAGAAGACCATGCCTTCTATTGCCTTTAAGACCAAGATAACTATTTCCTCTAATTCCCAGATGACCATGTCCTCTAATCACTGGAAGACCATGCCTTCTATTGCCTTGAATACCATGTCTTCTAATGCCTAGAAGACTATGTCTTTTAATGCCTAGAAGACTATGTCTTTCAATGCGAGGAGACCATGTCTTCTAATGCACAGAAGATCATGCCTTCTATTGCTTTAAGACCATGTCTTCTAATGCCTAGATGACCATGTCTTCTAATCACTGGAAGACCATGCCTTCTATTGCCTTGAATACCATGTTTCTAATACCTAGAAGACTATGTCTTCTAATGCGAGAAGACCATGTCTTCTAATACTAGAAGACAATTTTTTCTAATGCACAGAAGACCATGCCTTCTATTGCCTTTAAGACCAAGATAACTATTTCCTCTAATTCCCAGATGACCATGTCTTCTAATCACTGGAAGACCATGCCTTCTATTGCCTTGAATACCATGTCTTCTAATGCCTAGAAGACTATGTCTTTTAATGCCTAGAAGACTATGTCTTTCAATGCGAGGAGACCATGTCTTCTAATGCACAGAAGATCATGCCTTCTATTGCTTTAAGACCATGTCTTCCAATGCCTAGATGACCATGTCTTCTAATCACTGGAAGGCCATGCCTTCTATTGCCTTGAAAACCATGCCTTCTAAAGCCTAGAAGAACATGTCTTCTAATGCCTAGAATACGTTGTCCTTTTATGCCCAGATGATCATGTCTTCTAATCACTGAAAGACCATGTCTACTGATGACTAGAAGACCATGTATTCGACCGGCGCTCTGCTAAGGACTAGAGGACCATGACTTCTAATGCCTCAAAGACCATACCTTCTACTGCCTAGAAGACTATGTCTTTTAATGCCTAGAAGACTGTGTCTTTCAATGCGAGGAGACCATGCCTTCTATTGCCTTGAATACCATGTCTTCTAATGCCTAGAAGACTATGTCTTTTAATGCCTAGAAGACTATGTCTTTCAATGCGAGGATACCATGTTTTCTAATGCACAGAATACTATACCTTCTATTGCCTTAAAGACCATGTCTTCTAATGCCTAGATGACCATGTCCTCTAATCACTGGAAGACCATGCCTTCTATTGCCTCGAAGACCATGTTTCTAATACCTAGAAGACTATGTCTTCTAATGCAAGAAGACCATGTCTTCTAATATTTGAAGACCATTTTTTCTAATGCACAGAAGACCATGCCTTCTATTGCCTTTAAGACCATGTCTTCTAATGCCTAAAAGCCCATATCTTCTAAGCCCTAGCAGGCTATTTATTCTCACGCATTGAAGACCAAGTTTTATAAGTCCTGGAAGGCAAAAAGGCCCTGTCCTCTAATACCCAGAAACCATGACTTCTTATGCCTAAAAGACCATGTCTGCTAATGCGTATGGGACAATTTATTCTCATGTCTAGAAGACCATGTCTTCTAATTAATGGAAGACCATGCCTTCTATTGCCTTGAAGGTCATGCCTTGTATTGCCTTGAAGACCATGTCTACTAATGCTTAGAGGACAATTCATTCTCATGCCTAGAAGACCGTGAAAAACCATATCTTCTAATGACTAGAAGACCATGTCTTCTAATGCTTGTATATATATGTTCCCACAGCATCGCCGAGACTTTCTCATATCAATGAGAGCACGCCGATTCATATTGGTTCAATGATATGGAACCTACTTTTTATCCCCGAGTTCAAATGGCGTATCGTACGCCACCACTTGTAGAGAAGTTCTTCATGGCTGATACACTCAGGAAACGTAAGCCAACTTTACCACGTCCGAAAATGTTGATGTTCTGATCAGGGACTGAACCGCAGACCTTCTGGCAGGCGTGACCAGAAACCTAGGATTCTTCTATTGAAGGAAGGCATCCTGGAAGAATACCTTCTACATGAAGACACCCTTAAAGTAGCTTCTACAATTAAAAGAGACCAGGTAGGAGCCTTCTACAAACAGAATACCTTTTGGAGTCTTCTATTGAAGGAAAAGATCCTGAATGGGTCTTCAATAGGTAGAAGCTTTACTACATAGATTTGCCACAGTTTAGAGTTTTCTACAAATAGAAGAACTTCTGACGATAAAAAGGATTGTCTATAGTTAGAAGAGCTCCTAAAGAGGTGGTTCCCTTCTAAAGGAGTCATCTACTGATAAAAAATACCTTCTAAGGGTGCTACTGAAGGTAGACATTATAAATGGGATCTTAAGAAAGTGTTCTGCAAACAGAAGACCTCTAAGAGGGGACTTCTGCACATATAAAAGCCCTCAATGGGATCTTCTATACATATAAAACGCCCCCAAAGTAGTCTTCTATGTATACAATAGTTCAAAAGGGGGTCTTCAACATATAGAAGAACTTCCAAAGGGGTCTTCTATACATAAAATACTTTCCAAAATGTGTTCTTTACATAGAAGACCGCCCAAAGAGGACTTCCACACAATAAGACCCCCAAAGGGGTCTTCTATACATAGAAGACCTCCCAAAGGGGTCTTCTATACATAGAAGAACTCCCAAAGGGGTCTTCTATACATAGAAGACCTTCCAAAGGTGTCTTCTATACATAAAAGACCCTCCAGAGGGTGTTCTATACATAGAAGACCTCCCAAAGCGATCTTCTATACATAGAAGACATCCCAAAGGGGTCTTCTATATATAGAAGACCTCCCAAAGGGGTCTTCTATACATAAAAGACCTCCCAAAGGGATCTTCTATATATAGAAGACCTCCCAAAGGGGTCTTCTATACATAAAAGACCCTCCAGAGGGTGTTCTATGCATAGAAGATCTCCCAAATTGATCTTCTATAAATAGAAGACCCACCAAAGGGGTCTTCTATATATAGAAGACCTCCCAAAGAGCTCCTAAAGATGGGATTCCCATTTAAAAGAGTCATCTACTGAAAAAATACCTTCTAAGGGTACTATTGAAGGTAGACATTATAAATGGGATCTTAAGAAAGTATTCTGCAAACAGAATACCTCTAAAAGGGGACTTCTGCATATTTAAAAGCCCTCAATGGGATCTTCTACACATAGAAAACCTTCCAAAGCAGTCTTCTATGTATACAATAGCTCAAAAGGGGGTCTTCAACACATAGAAGAACTTCCAAAGGTGTCTTCTAAACATAAAATACTTTCCAAAAGGTGTTCTATACATAGAAGACCGCCCAAAGAAGACTTCCACACAATAAGACCCCCAAAGGGGTCTTCTATACATAGAATACATCCGAAAGGTGTCTTCAATACATAAAAGACTTCCCAAAGTGATCTTCCACACACAGAAGACCTCCCAAAGGTGTCTTCTACACATAAAAAACCCTCCAGAGGGTGTTCTATACATAGAAGACCTCCAAAAGTGATCTTCTATAAATAGAAGACCTCCAAAGGGGTCTTCTATATATAGAAGACCTCCAAAGGGGTCTTCTATATATAGATGACCTCCCAAAAAAATATGTTAAAAATCCACAGGCTCTGACTGCCTTTGAAAAAAATATTTTAAAAATCCACGAGCTCTGATATCCCTAGAAAAAATATTTTAAAAATCCACGAGCTCTGATATCCCTAGAAAAAATATTTTAAAAATCCACGATCTCTGATATCCCTAGAAAAAATATTTTAAAAATCCACGAGCTCTGATATCCCTAGAAAAAATATTTTAAAAATCCACGAGCTCTGATATCCCTAGAAAAAATATTTTAAAAATCCACGAGCTCTGATATCCCTAAAAAAAATATTTTAAAAATCCACGAGCCCTAGAAAAAATATTTTAAAAATCCACGAGCCCTAGAAAAAATATTTTAAAAATCCACGAGCTCTGATATCCCTAGAAAAAATATTTTAAAAATCCACGAGCTCTGATATCCCTAGAAAAAATATTTTAAAAATCCACGAGCTCTGATATCCCTAGAAAAAATATTTTAAAAATCCACGAGCTCTGATATCCCTAGAAAAAATATTTTAAAAATCCACGAGCTCCGATAACCCTAGAAAAAATATTTTAAATATTCACGAGCTCCGATAACCCTAGAAAAAATATTTTAAATATCCACGAGCTCCGATAACCCTAGAAAAATATTTTAAATATCCACGAGCTCCGATATCCCTAGAAAAAAAAAATTTAAATATTCACGAGCTCCGATAACCCTAGAAAAATATTTTAAATATTCACGAGCTCCGATATCCCTAGAAAAAAATATTTTAATAAATTAATGAGCTATGATATCCCCAGAAAAAATATTTTAAAAATCCACGAGCTCTGATATCCCTAGAAAAAATATTTTAAAAATCCACGAGCTCTGATATCCCTAGAAAAAATATTTTAAAAATCCACGAGCTCTGATATCCCTAGAAAAATATATTTAATAAATTAATGAGCTCTGATATCCCCAGAAAAAATATTTTAAATATCCAAGAGCTCCGATCTCCCTAGAAAAAATATTTTAATACATTAATGAGCTCTGATATCCCTAGAAAAAATATTTTAAATATCCAAGAGCTCCGATCTCCCTAGAAAAAATATTTTAATACATTAATGAGCTCTGATATCCCTAGCAAAACAATTTTAAAAATCCACGAGCTCTCATATCCCTAGGAAAAACAATTCTAAAAATCCAAGAGCTCTAATATCCCTACAAAAAAATATTTTAAACTTCTGTAGCTCTGATATCCCTAGCAAAATATTTCAAAAATTTCCTTACAAAAAATATTGTAAAAATCCACGAGCTCTGGTATCCCTAGAAACATATTTTAAAAGCCCACGATCTCTGATAGCCCTTGAAAAACTATTTAAAAAATCCACGATCTCTGATATCCCTAGAAAAAAAATTTAAAAATATTTTAAAAATACCATATCTTATAAAGCAGTATTGAAATGATTCTCATTTCCAATTCTTTTAGCTAATTCCTAAACCAATTAAACACAGAAATAAATTACCCCTTTGAACCACCCAAAACAAACAAAAATAAAGTAGGAAGGAAGCTAATAAGAGATATATTAACCTGAAACTGGTATAGAGGGAAAATGTGTGGCCCAAATGAAGGGGAAACTATAATGAAAAGGATAAAATCCTCCAAAAAAAAAAAGAACAGCATTTAGATTCCCATTTCCTTGCCAAATAAAAACGTGGCACAATTAACTAAAGGAAGACGAATGCACTTTGTGAAATTAAATATTCATTTCTGAGAGGGTTGTTAGCAAAACAGAACCTGGGAAATTCATTGTGGGTCATAAGTTAAAGGGGAGATATAAATAACTAACGATTTTTAATAAGAAAAAAACAAATGAAAAAACAAACCCGAACCCTCAAGAATTATTTGCCATCACAAAAAACATATGGTAATAAGTGGGATTTGATAAAAAGAGCCTGGCCATAAAGGATTGCCAATGTGGGGTTGGCAAAAAAGGAATTTATAAGAGGTTGGATGAAACAGATTGTTACTGTGGCGTGTAACTGAAATGTTTGTTTATCTGGCCAAGAGGCTAAGTTAGAAGATTATATGAAATGGAAAGGGTTGGATTTTATCACATTTTCAGAGTTTATGTGGGCCAAATTGCTATTGAACAAACAGAGACCCACGTTGGGCGCCATTTAACCCTTAGATACAGTAAATAATTGATAGCCACTATGGATTTGCTTATAGTATATGGTATCGTTAATGTTTATAGGATTGGGGGACAGGGACATGGGACACATCTCCTATCTCAATTTTAAATAAAAAACCTCAATTTATTTTCTATCTTTTAGAATGATTTGCAATTATAACAAAATAAATCGAACACAAAATACAACATATTGAAAATACACCAACACTTGGTTTCTATTAAAATTCTTTTCAAAACTAATTTTAAATTCACTAAACAAAAGAAACTTCCCACAACAACGTCTGTCCTAATTTCAATACCTCAACTTAACAAATAAATAACAACATTTAAATTTATCCCCAACAAAAAACGAATTTGTTAAGCATCCCTACCACCAACACCCTCAACATTTTAATGGGCTTTACCAACAACAAAACAAAAACGGATGAGGAAATCAGGAGCAACATTTCAAAGGAAAAGGAAATGCGATATGCTTGGGGATCTGTTTTTCGTTGTTTTTTATATTGTTTGATAGCAAAGGGCCGGCCGTTCAAATAGGTCAATACAATGAAAGTGAATGTTGGGCCACTTTTTATGGTAATGAATACAAGTTTTTTTTTTTCGAGAAAGTCAAATCATTTGCCAAAAAACATTTTCTGGAGGATGGTTGTTACAAAAATAGCACTTGAAACAAATGTTGCAATAATAGTAAAAAACAAAATAAACCACCTCCCAAAAGTTTTAGAAACCACAATTTTGTCAATAAAAAGTAAAATTGTTCCTCTTTGGAGAGATTTGTGTTCAAGTTAAAGGGAAGTTGATTCAGATTTCCATTCGATTGAATGAAATTAAACGAATTCGATTGTTAGCCAAAAGTTTTCGATGAACTATAATTGAAAACTTAATGTTATAATTAACTTAAAATCTTTTTTTTCAAGGGCTAAAAAATATTTTGGAAACCCACGAGCTCTTGGACTTCAAAAATATTTTTTCAAGCCCCATCAGAGCTCTTGGATTTTTGAAATATTTTTTTCAACCCCATCAGAGCTCGTGGATTTTTATTTTATTGTTATTATTATTATTATTATTTTTTTTTTTTTTTTGATGCCCTATTAGAGCTCGTGGATTTTTAAAATATTTTTTTCAAGCCCTATTAGAGCTCGTGGATTTTTAAAATATTTTTTTCAAGCCCTATAAGAGCTCGTGGATTTTTAAAATATTTTTTTCAAGCCCTATTAGAGCTCGTGGATTTTTAAAATATTTTTTTCAAGCCCTATTAGAGCTCGTGGATTTTTAAAATATTTTTTTCAAGCCCTATTAGAGCTCGTGGATTTTTAAAATATTTTTTTCAAGCCCTATTAGAGCTCGTGGATTTTTAAAATATTTTTTTCAAGCCCTATTAGAGCTCGTGGATTTTTAAAATATTTTTTTCAAGCCCTATTAGAGCTCGTGGATTTTTAAAATATTTTTTTCAAGCCCTATTAGAGCTCGTGGATTTTTAAAATATTTTTTTCAAGCCCTATTAGAGCTCGTGGATTTTTAAAATATTTTTTTCAAGCCCTATTAGAGCTCGTGGATTTTTAAAATATTTTTTTCAAGCCCTATTAGAGCTCGTGGATTTTTAAAATATTTTTTTCAAGCCCTATTAGAGCTCGTGGATTTTTAAAATATTTTTTTCAAGCCCTATTAGAGCTCGTGGATTTTTAAAATATTTTTTTTTCAAGCCCTATTAGAGCTCGTGGATTTTTAAAATATTTTTTTCAAGCCCTATTAGAGCTCGTGGATTTTTAAAATATTTTTTTCAAGCCCTATTAGAGCTCGTGGATTTTTAAAATATTTTTTTCAAGCCCTATTAGACCTCGTGGATTTTTAAAATATTTTTTTAAGCCCTATTAGACCTCGTGGATTTTTAAAATATTTTTTTCAAGCCCTATTAGAGCTCGTGGATTTTTAAAATATTTTTTTCAAGCCCTGTTAGAGCACGTGGATCTTTAAAATATTTTTTTGAAGCCCTATTAGAGCTCGTGGATTTTTAAAATATTTTTTTTCAAGCCCTATTAGAGCTCGTGGATTTTTAAAATATTTTTTTCAAGCCCTATTAGAGCTCGTGGATTTTTAAAATATTTTTTTCAAGCCCTATTAGACCTCGTGGATTTTTAAAATATTTTTTTAAGCCCTATTAGACCTCGTGGATTTTTAAAATATTTTTTTCAAGCCCTATTAGAGCTCGTGGATTTTTAAAATATTTTTTTCAAGCCCTATTAGAGCTCGTGGATTTTTAAAATATTTTTTTCAAGCCCTATTAGAGCTCGTGGATTTTTAAAATATTTTTTTCAAGCCCTATTAGAGCTCGTGGATTTTTAAAATATTTTTTTCAAGCCCTATTAGAGCTCGTGGATTTTTAAAATATTTTTTTCAAGCCCTATTAGAGCTCGTGGATTTTTAAAATATTTTTTTCAAGCCCTATTAGAGCTCGTGGATTTTTAAAATATTTTTTTCAAGCCCTATTAGAGCTCGTGGATTTTTAAAATATTTTTTTCAAGCCCTATTAGACCTCGTGGATTTTTAAAATATTTTTTTAAGCCCTATTAGACCTCGTGGATTTTTAAAATATTTTTTTCAAGCCCTATTAGAGCTCGTGGATTTTTAAAATATTTTTTTCAAGCCCTGTTAGAGCACGTGGATCTTTAAAATATTTTTTTGAAGCCCTATTAGAGCTCGTGGATTTTTAAAATATTTTTTTTCAAGCCCTATTAGAGCTCGTGGATTTTTAAAATATTTTTTTCAAGCCCTATTAGAGCTCGTGGATTTTTAAAATATTTTTTTCAAGCCCTATTAGACCTCGTGGATTTTTAAAATATTTTTTTAAGCCCTATTAGACCTCGTGGATTTTTAAAATATTTTTTTCAAGCCCTATTAGAGCTCGTGGATTTTTAAAATATTTTTTTCAAGCCCTATTAGAGCTCGTGGATTTTTAAAATATTTTTTTCAAGCCCTATTAGAGCTCGTGGATTTTTAAAATATTTTTTTCAAGCCCTATTAGAGCTCGTGGATTTTTAAAATATTTTTTTCAAGCCCTATTAGAGCTCGTGGATTTTTAAAATATTTTTTTCAAGCCCTATTAGAGCTCGTGGATTTTTAAAATATTTTTTTCAAGCCCTATTAGAGCTCGTGGATTTTTAAAATATTTTTTTCAAGCCCTATTAGAGCTCGTGGATTTTTAAAATATTTTTTTCAAGCCCTATTAGAGCTCGTGGATTTTTAAAATATTTTTTTCAAGCCCTATTAGAGCTCGTGGATTTTTAAAATATTTTTTTCAAGCCCTATTAGAGCTCGTGGATTTTTAAAATATTTTTTTCAAGCCCTGTTAGAGCACGTGGATCTTTAAAATATTTTTTTGAAGCCCTATTAGAGCTCGTGGATTTTTAAAATATTTTTTTTCAAGCCCTATTAGAGCTCGTGGATTTTTAAAATATTTTTTTCAAGCCCTATTAGAGCTCGTGGATTTTTAAAATATTTTTTTCAAGCCCTATTAGACCTCGTGGATTTTTAAAATATTTTTTTAAGCCCTATTAGACCTCGTGGATTTTTAAAATATTTTTTTCAAGCCCTATTAGAGCTCGTGGATTTTTAAAATATTTTTTTCAAGCCCTATTAGAGCTCGTGGATTTTTAAAATATTTTTTTCAAGCCCTATTAGAGCTCGTGGATTTTTAAAATATTTTTTTCAAGCCCTATTAGAGCTCGTGGATTTTTAAAATATTTTTTTCAAGCCCTATTAGAGCTCGTGGATTTTTAAAATATTTTTTTCAAGCCCTATTAGAGCTCGTGGATTTTTAAAATATTTTTTTCAAGCCCTATTAGAGCTCGTGGATTTTTAAAATATTTTTTTCAAGCCCTATTAGAGCTCGTGGATTTTTAAAATATTTTTTTCAAGCCCTATTAGAGCTCGTGGATTTTTAAAATATTTTTTTCAAGCCCTATTAGAGCTCGTGGATTTTTAAAATATTTTTTTCAAGCCCTATTAGAGCTCGTGGATTTTTAAAATATTTTTTTCAAGCCCTATTAGATATAAATAAAATATTTTTTTTCAAACCCCATAAGAGCTTGTGGATTTTTAAAATATTTTTTTCAAGCCCTATTAGAGCTCGTGGATTTTTAAATTATTTTTTTCAAGCCCTATTAGAGCTCGTGGATTTTTAAAATATTTTTTTCAAGCCCTATTGGAGCTCCTGGATTTTTAAAATATTTTTTTCAAGCCCTATTAGAGCTCGTGGATTTTTAAAATATTTTTTTCAAGCCCTCATGGATTTTTAAAATAATTTTTTCAAGTCCTATCAGAGCTCGTGTATTTTTAAAATAATTTTTTCAAGTCCTATCAGAGCTCGTGGTTTTTTAAATAATTTTTTCAAGCTCTATCAGAGCTCGTGGATTTTTAAAATAATTTTTTCAAGCTCTATCAGAATATTTTTCAAAGACTATCAAAGTTCGTTGATTTTTAAAAGAATATTTTTAAAGGCATTTTGGTGGTTTAATCCAGTTTGAGGCCACTATATTTTTTCTGGCTCCAATAAGGCCATGATCAATATTCAAAGATGGCACATACATTTGACTTTTTATTGCACCTCTGTAATCCCCTTCTCGTTTTATGATAGGATTTTATCCTACACACTTCTTGTTCATTATGCCATAAAATACCAATCCAGATAAGAAGATAACATTTGATTGTGTTTACATTTCATGGTCATTTTGCTGTTTTTCTTATCAGTAGCATCAAACATGATATAAAAAGGACATAGTAACAACCCTCATCTCTCCTCCTACACCCCTAATCCATAATAATAACACATGTTGTGGCACTAAATATTCTTGTTGTTATTCTTGGTGGCGTTGAAATAAAAACGGTCTAAATAAATCCTAAATTACGTCCCTTGGAGAAAGGAGAGAGATGAAAAAGAAAACATTGTAGCAAAATATTTACAATGCTAAAATATTATCTTGTAGATAGACAAAACAACATTTGCCACAGACGACCCCAACCGACCGGCTGGCCAACCTTCTTTCGCACTTAGTCTTGGCCATCGTCGTCATATTTTTGGGTAATTTTAAATAAAATTCCAACAACTTGAAGTTCAGCATGAACCAATTTAACAATCTCCAACCTCCACCACCCCGCTCTGCCACAGTACGACTTACAATGATGTTAAACAATTTAAGATAATATTCATACACAAGTGTTTTTGGGCATTTAAGTGAAGGGTGGTCATTTTCATATCCCCTACTTTATGTTATTCTTCTTCATTGTTTGGCTATTTGGCTGGTCAGTTTTCTTCAAACTTTGAACATTTTCGTGGTCATGGCTAAAATGCCAAGATTTGTAGTATTTTTCATATATTACAGTGGAGTAGGGAAATGGTCGAACTGCCGGAATGTAAATGTTTTCTGTCAAACCGCCCTTCCCCTCAGTCCTTAATCAATTGTTTGCTTTCGTTTTCTTTTCATTGTGGTAAAGAAAAAGTTTCCGGGAATTGTTTTTGCGGTATATTCATTTACAATATTTGCCATTTTTATGGTTAAGGCTTTCATCCGTTTTTTTGGCATAAAATCAACAGCAGTTACTTAGCAGCAGCAAAACTAACTCCGGTTGCCAATAACACTAACCGAATGAAAAACAAAGTATAACACTCATCGTAACCGCAGCAATAACACATTACTGCATTACAGCATGAAAAAAGAATTAAAAGGCTTTGCCGACAGCTAAATACACTAAGCATATGCTGTTCTGATATTTTATTAAATTTTTTTAATGCCTATTAGAGCTAGTGGATTTTTAAAATATTTTTTTCAAGCCCTAGCAGAGCTCGTGGATTTTTAAAATATTTTGTTCAAGCCCTAGCAGAGCTCGTGGATTTTTAAAATATTTTTTTCAAGCCCTAGCAGAGCTCGTGGATTTTTAAAATATTTTTTTCAAGCCCTAGCAGAGCTCGTGGATTTTTAAAATATTTTTTTCAAGCCCTAGCAGAGCTCGTGGAGTTTTAAAATATTTTTTTTCAAGCCCTAGCAGAGCTCGTGGTTTTTTAAAATATTTTTTTCAAGCCCTAGCAGAGCTCGTGGATTTTTAAAATATTTTTTTCAAGCCCTAGCAGAGCTCGTGGATTTTTAAAATATTTTTTTCAAGCCCTAGCAGAGCTCGTAGATTTTTAAAATATTTTTTTTTTCAAGCCCTAGCAGAGCTCGTGGATTTTTAAAATATTTTTTTCAAGCCCTAGCAGAGCTCGTGGATTTTTAAAATATTTTTTTCAAGCCCTAGCAGAGCTCGTGGATTTTTAAAATATTTTTTTTCAAGCCCTAGCAGAGCTCGTGGATTTTTAAAATATTTTTTTCAAGCCCTAGCAGAGCTCGTGGATTTTTAAAATATTTTTTTCAAGCCCTAGCAGAGCTCGTGGATTTTTAAAATATTTTTTTCAAGCCCTAGCAGAGCTCGTGGATTTTTAAAATATTTTTTCAAGCCCTAGCAGAGCTCGTGGATTTTTAAAATATTTTTTCAAGCCCTGGCAGAGCTCGTGGATTTTTAAAATATTCTTTTCAAGCCCTAGCAGAGCTCGTAGATTTTTAAAATATTTTTTTCAAGCCCTAGCAGAGCTCGTGGATTTTTAAAATAATTTTTTCAAGTCCTATCAGAGCTCGTGGATTTTTAAAATAATTTTTTCAAGTCCTATCAGAGCTCGTGGATTTTTAAAATAATTTTTTCAAGTCCTATCAGAGCTCGTGGATTTTTAAAATAATTTTTTCAAGTCCTATCAGAGCTCGTGGACTTTTAAAATAATTTTTTCAAGTCCTATCAGAGCTCGTGGATTTTTAAAATAATTTTTTCAAGTCCTATCAGAGCTCGTGGATTTTTAAAATAATTTTTTCAAGTCCTATCAGAGCTCATGGATTTTTAAAATAATTTTTTCAAGTCCTATCAGAGCTCGTGGATTTTTAAAATAATTTTTTCAAGTCCTATCAGAGCTCGTGGATTTTTAAAATAATTTTTTCAAGTCCTATCAGAGCTCGTGGATTTTTAAAATAATTTTTTCAAGTCCTATCAGAGCTCGTGGATTTTTAAAATAATTTTTTCAAGTCCTATCAGAGCTCGTGGATTTTTAAAATAATTTTTTCAAGTCCTATCAGAGCTCGTGCATTTTTAAAATAATTTTTTCAAGTCCTATCAGAGCTCGTGCATTTTTAAAATAATTTTTTCAAGTCCTATCAGAGCTCGTGGATTTTTAAAATAATTTTTTCAAGTCCTATCAGAGCTCGTGCATTTTTAAAATAATTTTTTCAAGTCCTATCAGAGCTCGTGGATTTTTAAAATAATTTTTTCAAGTCCTATCAGAGCTCGTGCATTTTTAAAATAATTTTTTCAAGTCCTATCAGAGCTCGTGCATTTTTAAAATAATTTTTTCAAGTCCTATCAGAGCTCGTGGATTTTTAAAATAATTTTTTCAAGTCCTATCAGAGCTCGTGGATTTTTAAAATAATTTTTTCAAGTCCTATCAGAGCTCGTGGATTTTTAAAATAATTTTTTCAAGTCCTATCAGAGCTCGTGGATTTTTAAAATAATTTTTTCAAGTCCTATCAGAGCTCGTGGATTTTTAAAATAATTTTTTCAAGTCCTATCAGAGCTCGTGGATTTTTAAAATAATTTTTTCAAGTCCTATCAGAGCTCGTGGATTTTTAAAATAATTTTTTCAAGTCCTATCAGAGCTCGTGGATTTTTAAAATAATTTTTTCAAGTCCTATCAGAGCTCGTGGATTTTTAAAATAATTTTTTCAAGTCCTATCAGAGCTCGTGGATTTTTAAAATAATTGTTTCAAGTCCTATCAGAGCTCGTGGATTTTTAAAATAATTTTTTCAAGTCCTATCAGAGCTCGTGGATTTTTAAAATAATTTTTTCAAGTCCTATCAGAGCTCGTGGATTTTTAAAATAATTTTTTCAAGTCCTATCAGAGCTCGTGGATTTTTAAAATAATTTTTTCAAGTCCTATCAGAGCTCGTGGATTTTTAAAATAATTTTTTCAAGTCCTATCAGAGCTCGTGGATTTTTAAAATAATTTTTTCAAGTCCTATCAGAGCTCGTGGATTTTTAAAATAATTTTTTCAAGTCCTATCAGAGCTCGTGGATTTTTAAAATAATTTTTTCAAGTCCTATCAGAGCTCGTGGATTTTTAAAATAATTTTTTCAAGTCCTATCAGAGCTCGTGGATTTTTAAAATAATTTTTTCAAGTCCTATCAGAGCTCGTGGATTTTTAAAATAATTTTTTCAAGTCCTATCAGAGCTCGTGGATTTTTAAAATAATTTTTTCAAGTCCTATCAGAGCTCGTGGATTTTTAAAATAATTTTTTCAAGTCCTATCAGAGCTCGTGGATTTTTAAAATAATTTTTTCAAGTCCTATCAGAGCTCGTGGATTTTTAAAATAATTTTTTCAAGTCCTATCAGAGCTCGTGGATTTTTAAAATAATTTTTTCAAGTCCTATCAGAGCTCGTGGATTTTTAAAATAATTTTTTCAAGTCCTATCAGAGCTAGTGGATTTTTAAAATAATTGTTTCAAGTCCTATCAGAGCTCGTGGATTTTTAAAATAATTTTTTCAAGTCCTATCAGAGCTCGTGGATTTTTAAAATAATTTTTTCAAGCCCTATCACAGCTCGTGGATGTTTAAAATATTTTTTTCAAGCCCTATCACAGCTCGTGGATGTTTAAAATATTTTTTTCAAGCCCTATCAAAGCTCGTGGATGTTTAAAATATTTTTTTCAAGCCCTATCACAGCTCGTGTATTTTTAAAATATTTTTTTTCAAGCCCTATGACAGCTCGTGTATTTTTAAAATATTTTTTTTAAGCCCTATCAGAGCTCGTGGACTTTTTAGATATTTTTTTAAGCCCTATCAGAGCTCTTTTCAATTATTTTTACAACCCCTACCAGAGCTCGTGGGTTTTACAAATATTTTTTCAAAACCTATCAGAGCTCTTGGATTTTTTAAAAAATATTTTTGAAAGGCTATCACCGCTGGTGGATTTTTAAAAATTATTTTTAGCAAGGCTTTCAAATCTCTTGGAGTTTTAAAAAATATTTTTGCAAGGCTATCAAAGCTCGTGAATTTTTACAAATTATTTTTTTATATTAATTACTATTTCCTGACCACTTTCGACATTTATAACAACGTTTAATGTTCTTCTCCTTTCCGTCACTATTTTATTATCCCCGTTTACTTAATAAATTCTCTAAACTAATTCCACCCACTAAAAATCCAACTAATTTCCTTCCACCAACTACGCTGAAATATGTCAACGAAAATTTAATTTATCTTGACACATCCTCCGCTCAACTCAGGTACATATTAAGCTTTTCGAATCTTTCCCTCATTTTTGGCTGCTTTGAAAAATTCAATTACAATATAGACACAAAATGTTTGTAATTTAACCCTAATTTGCAACTTGGCAAATAACCATAAAATCTGGCAATTTGATTATGTGAAGCCTAAAATAACGAAAAATATCTTCACAAATCCCACCTCCAAACCGGGTTATCTCGTACACCATAAACACACACACACAGTATTTATACAAATAAACCAATCTTCTGTTAATGGCCTGACCCTTCTAAGCACTACTAAATACTACCTACCACCGCCCACTTCATTTACACCTGTGGGTGTTTTTTTTTATTATGGTGGGGGAGAGGAGGACGAAAAGGGCCAGGATAAAGCTTATCCAATTTGCCATCAACTATCCTTTTTTAACATCACCCACCAACCCCAGACAACCCACTCTCATCGGTAATAAACTTCAATGTCTGTCGAAGAATTACAACTAAAATAAAGGTGTTGTAGGGAAAGTGTATACAGGAGGAACATAGATTTCAGGTAGGGAATTAGTGCTAAGAGTTGCCAACTTATTTGAGAAGAAAGTCCCAAAGCTAAACTAATATGTAAGGCAGATGGATTTAAGAAATCATATATATACAAAATTGTACAGTCATAATAAGGACCACAATGACATTCATTTCAAAAATCCAAGACATGTCCCTCTTCGGAAAAAAATTAGAAATGTGGACTAATATAGTCTATATTCGAACCTAATCTATGTATGTCTATACCAAATATTACGATGTGCAAAGTTTGGACTCTTCTTCGAACTTGCTCGAAGTTTGGACGGCGTGGAGTGCAAGCCTATTCATATTGGATCAGTGATATTGCCGAGTCGTGCATGCCAACATTACACTGAGGGGATTTTTCACCGCCGAAAATGTTCTGGTCGGGAATTGAACCACAGACCTTCTGAGTGCAAGACGGACGTGCTCACGTGCTTGCACCACGGTGGCTCCCAGCTGACTTTTATTCTCTTTGTAAGTACACGTAGCTATCAGAAGAGGTAAACGTATGTGCGCGATCTGGGGCTCAATTCTTGTTCTATGACAATTTGAAATGAAAACTTTTATAAAGAAAATAAATGTCAAGTAAAAAATCTTAAACAAAAAATTCATTTCTAATTGGAGTAGAGCTCAATGTCCGATGATTTTTTGCAAATGAAAAAGCAAAGTAGAAGATTCGTACCCACAAAACCACCATAATGTGACCGGTCTCGCCGTCGCTAGCGGCTCATCAGACATATCACCTGTGGAATGCCTTCTTTGTCATCGAGCGTTTTCCCTTTCTAATGCAATATCTTTTTACAGTGGTAGATATTGATCGCTAACACGCCGTGACAACACTTTTTTCATACATATGTTTTTTTAAGGACGTGGGTTCAAAACCCAGCCTGGCTTAAGCTGATTTTTATTTATTTGAAAATTTTGCAATTAGAGCAAAGATCATTTCAATATTAATTTTAATTAATTTCTCGTTGGAGTCGAGCTTAATGACCGATGATTTCTTGGTAATGAAAACGGAAAGCCGAAGATTCGAACCCACACAACCAACATTATGTGACCGGTTTAAATGAGCTCCGCATAATAAGATAAATTTTCTAATAAATGAAAATATTTTTTATTTCAAATTTTCATACAACATAGAACAGCCTTTGAACTGCATTAAAGTCTCCGATTATGATTAATGTCGGTCAGAGACAGTTTTTGATTTTACTGTCTTAGGTGTTATTGCTTTTACTGGCCAGAAAAGACTTCAATAATTGTTGGTCCCGACTTAGCAATCCAGTTCCGACACAATGTCATCGCCAGGATCTCAGCCTGATAGACCTTATTGTGATCCGGTAACTGAAGAAAGGTTGCGGTCTCTGGCTCTTTAATGAAAAGTACCAATCCCGCCTATCATCGAGCCGTCTGTATAACAACTGTTCCCAGTAGGCATTTGTGGCTAAATCCAATACCTCCTTCCCCAATTTTGTTAACATAGTTGACTTTTTTTCCTATGTTAAGGCTTATTAGATCGTTAGTGTTCAAGTAATCCAAGAGGGCTTGACCCGGTTTGTTAGTCCCACCCCACTCAATGTGGTGCGAGTTTGTATCGCTACATACTGGTACTTCGTTACCTGTTTGTTGTGCTCTGGCTCATGTATACCATCTCGCTCTGATGAAGGTTTATATGAATGGCCTCGATCATTGGTCCTCCAGTGAAGGCGCTTCTTGGAAGTCACAGCATCAACTCCCTCTTCTTGGAGGTAGTCCCTTCTCGCAGTTTATTTTGGCTTCCCCGTCCAACCCGATCCTCGCCTTTCCCAGTTTGAAGCGGACAGGTTTTGAGAAAACCAAGTCGTTAATCTTTGTCAGATTGGCTAGGGAGACATGCTCAATTCTGAACATAAGGAGAGTACGGTTTTCTTGCTCCTCCCTGTGGAAGACTTCACATCTCTTTACGTCCAGTATCTTGTTTCGGCGAACAAAGACTTCGATCACGTGTTCCCCCTCGAACTTACTGTCCTAACCTCTGACAAAAACGGATGTCTTAGTTAGTTGAGAAATTTTATCTTTCCTCACCAGCTTGAGTTTGCCGCTTTCCATGCTGCTGACAATAGCCTTGATTATGGCAATGGGCAAACTGGAACACCATCATGTCCTCTTTGACCCCGTTGCTGGTGATTTGAATTGATTCACTTACCTGCATTAGATGATCCAAAATCATGTTGTTGACCATTTCCACAATGACTGTCTTTGGTAGCTTGCCTCTATTGGTATCGATCACTACATAGCAGAGTTTGTCGCAATAGCCTTTCTTTGCTGCCTTGGCGATTCCCTGTCTTTGGAAGCTTGCCTCTATTGGTATCGATCACTGCATAGGAGAATTCGTCCCAGTAGCCTTTCTTTGCTACCTTGGCGATTCCCTACCGGTCTCGGCAGCCCTCTTCTGCCGGAACCGGGATTTCTTCGTAGAATCCCCAGGCTCTGCAGTCACTTCCGCGGCCGTGCTCAACTTCGTCACGTTCAAGCTCAGTTTGCCCCTGGAGTATTTACATTGTCCAACTTTGTTCGTTTTGGTTTTTTGTTGTAGGGGAACACCTCCGTAGTCAGTTTTGTTGTTCGCGGATATTATTGGTTCCCTGAGCAGTTTATAACACCAATCTTTTCCGAAACAGGTCTTTTCACAGATGATTTTCCTAGCTTAAAACAAAAAAGTATAATCATCGGCCTGCTTCCATCTGCCGGTGGGGCCGTGCCCGGTAGTTCAACTGGCAAACCCTCTATTAAGATCCAAAGAAGGCACATCACTGGGATATCTTGCCGAAATTTCTATTGATATCGATCACTGTATAGCAGAGTTTGTCCCTGTGGCCTTTCTTGGCTAGCTTGGCGGCATCCTACCGGTTATTTATGGTCCGCACCGTAACTTTCTTATCTTCATTCAGTCAGTTAGTCAGTTTTTTGTCCGTGGGAAATAAAGATTCCCTAAGGCAGATGATCACTCAAATCTTTTACAACAAAATAGTATGATTATCCGTCTGTAGGTGCACTGACAAACAACCTATTAAGGTCCTGATGAACGTCACATCACCTAACTCAGGGATCTAAAAAGTGGTTGATTAGCAGTTTAGAAAAGATTAGATGGAAACCTATACCCTTTACAGAACAACAACAAGTAATTCAACCCAGCTTTGGCCTCAAAAGATAGCCAAGAAGTCTTAAAGTAGACAATAACCTCGAGATTGAACTTGTGTCAAATTGTTCCGCTTCACTTATAAAGAGAGCGATATAACCACAAATGCTTTAATAGGGCTAACACTTATTAATCGATGCCGAATCCAGAATAGTAAATCCCAGCAAAGAATCCTATTATCAAATTAAGGGCTCACATAGAACTGTTTGGAGCCGTAGAACTCACAACCTTCAGTTTTTTTTTTTTTTTATCAGACACCCACACACTCCGTGCTACCACTACTTATTACCCTGTAATGAGTAAAATAAGTAGTTTGGTAATGAGTAAAATAAGTAGTTTGGTAATTATACTGGTAATGCAGAATGTAGATTTTTCACATTAGTCGGTAATATGTTGTTCGGTTCGTGTGGACCCCAAAGTTTTGCTAGGATGCGGCGTAAATATATAAACGTTACTGTACGACAACTGAGCTCAACCAACTCGAAGGACCAATTTCAAACAGCGGGTTTTTTTTCGAATAGACTCGAAGCTATAGTGTTTCGGCCAGAGGATGTAACCCAGCATGCAATGATAAATTTGTCTTTTGGCAACTATTGGCAACCCTGCTCGCTAAACGTGTGATAAATCCTTTAATTTGTCTCTAAGTGGTTGGCTGAGCTTATGAATAGAGGGTTGGGGAGGGATAATAACAAAGTTACACTTATTTTCCCTAAGAATTTTATGGCTTACCGCGCCATTAAAAACCATGCCATTGACTTACCTTTTGTTGGGGGATTATAGAAATTCTGCAACACAGCAAAGCGCGACGAAGTAATTGACAAAATAATTGAAATTTATTTTGCACTTCACCAAAAAGCGAGCGTGAAGATAGCGAGAAGACACACAAACACACACTTTAGTACTGAGTTTGACACTTTTCTAAAGGTTGACGGGTAAAACTTTGTACTGAAATTTAACACGACTCTGGCTGTCAAAATTACTTCAAAACACCCAAGATATGATGATTGGTGGGTTGGGATAATTGTTGCCTTGGGGTTAGGGTTATTCCTGCGTTCTGTTAATAGTTAGAGAAGAGGGGGCACACTTTTGTCGTTTGAGTCAAAAGGTTAAATGGCCTTCTACAAAATGACTCGTTGTGAACTTGGTTTCAAATTTGTAATCCAAAGAATGTTTTCTTGACGTGCTGTCAGTAGTAATAAAATTGCAATGACGACAGACAGTCACTTGTCAAATGCCACTGGGCGGTTTACAATAACAACAAATTGGACTTTTCAATTTTATTTATTTTTTAGTAAAAAATATTTTTAAATTATTTTTTTTTTATTTTTAAATTTTGTTTACACTTTTTTCCATTCACATTTGTTTACAAACAATAGCCTTATCTTGTTGTTATTGTGCTCTTGAATTTAAATTTCCGTTTTGGATTTTTTCGCACACTAATCACCGCACAAACTGTTATTACCATTCACAAACTTTTCTCATCAATGGAGAAGAAGTAAAGGCAGGTTTTGGGAATTCCGTTAAATAGCTTAACTTCGTATATGTATTTCTTCACCTCTGCTATACTTTTTTTAAGAATTTCTTTCGTTGCTATTTTTATACTTGCGAACAACGTATTTTCGATTAATCCAGCAAAAATAACGATGCGAACGAACGACCGACGACCGTAATTCACGTACGTAATAACATCTAACGCGTCTGAAATACCGTAACAGATTGAAGTTGTAACAAATGCCGGAGCATACCATCAACCGACAAGCCAGCATAAACAGAACACAAAATTTGGAGGCTCTCTGTTGTTGATTTTTTGTTGTTGTTGCTTTTGTTTTGGTCCTAACTTAATACACAACAACACAAACCCCCATTGCAAAACACGTTAGTGAGAGTTTTTTTGTTTGAGTGAAATTCATTTGTTGTTTATTTGAATTTAATGAGTAACAGAGAGTTGGAGACGCGAGAGAGCGAAACAATGGAGCATTGTGTTGACAACTACTCAATTGTATTTGTTTGGCGCGCATTTGTATGTGAGAGAGAGCGGGAGCTCCCATAAATTACTCTCTATTGTTGCCATGGCTGCAATGAATGGAGTCTATTTTTGCCATTTGTTTACATTTTTAACAATGAGTGAAAAGTGGAAATTGGAGCTATTAAATGAGTAAAAGAGAGTTAATGGGGTTTGCCATGTTGCCAGATAGATTGACTGTTTTTGGTGGAAAATAGCCGTTATTATTTGAAAAATTTAATGCTGTGAAAATATAGACAAATAAAAGAATAGACAAAGAAATCCTCTCACCTAAATTCTCTCACTGGTAATAACTATACATTTTTAAACTATTTATGCTGGTAAAAGACAACATTTGGGTAGTCTTTGACCAGATCTACATCCTCATATAAACAAATTCAACAAAATCTTGCAATTTACCCCAAAACAAAACGCCATTGAGTGAGATGTCGGCGTAGTTTTCGTTAGGGCGACCCATACAAAAAACAAGCACACTACAATTTCTCTGTCTATTCTTTTATTTGTCTATGGTGAAAACAGTTGAGATTGAAATGTGAATTTTATTGAACGGTCATTTGCAATTATGTCCAAATATTACAGCTCAGCGAATTTTACAGTTATAATAACTTGCTTACTTACTTAGCTGGCCCATTACAGAACATTTGTTCCATAGACCGAACTAAGAAAAGATCCTCAATTTTCTCTGTTTAGTGCTTCGCTTTCTGGAATAACACGCCTTGTCATCTCTTCATCCACTTGTTTGCGCCATCTATTCTTTGGCCTTCCAATTCTGCGTGCACCGCCAGCCTACAGGGCAGATACAGGGAGGAAGAGACTGAGAAGCTAAGGGGAAGTTCATGCTCGACCCAGCCTTCAGATACAGGTAGCGACTCAGACTCCAAATCCGATAGCGAAAGCAAAAATAATATAACCGTCATGGAAATTCCAGAAAAGAAGGAGGTCCACAAGATGGTAGACGAAGTGAGCGACAGCATTGCAAAGCTCACAACACACAAGAAGCAGCTGTCTGCTGCTCAACGACGCAAGTTCAGGAAGCAACGGACAAGCAAAAAGGCTATATCGCAGGATGCTCCCACAGGGATCATGAACACTCCCTCCACTTCTTCGGAAGCGGCGAAGAGGATCAGATCCCCCGAAGAGCAGAACACTGTAAAGCCGACGAAGAAGAAAAAGAGCTCCACATCCCCAAACGTCTCGAGTGCACCGCTTCAAGTACCACGCAAAGGAGACTGTTCCGAGAATCCTTTGGCAGAGGGCGACAAAGTCAGCTCGAACGTGAAGAGGGTGTGCCCAGCCGCGGAATCGACTGCAGTGCCTGGGGATTCTGCGAAGAAATCCCGGACCCGGCAGAAGAGGAAGAGGGCTGCGGAGACTGGTAGAGAGCCGCCATCTTACGCCAAGGTAGCCAAGAAACGCTATAGGGACGAACTCTGCTATGCAGTGATCGATACCAATAGAGGTTCCGGAAAGCTACCCAAAGACCATCTCCCAGCAATTGAGGAAATGGTCAACAATAAGATATTGGATCACATAATGATTGGAGGTGATCCAATTCAAATTATCAGCAGCGGGGTCAAACGTTGCCGTCCTCAAGGATATTATCAGCAGCATAATACCTCCATGGGAAAGCGGCAAACTAAAGTTGGTGAGGAAAGACCAAATTCCACAACTAACAAAACAAGGACTTGGACGTGAAGAGATGGGAGGTCTTTCACAGGGAGGAGCAAGAGGACGGAACTCTCCTTGTGGTCGGAATTGACCATCTCTCCATGGCTAGTCTGACAAAGACTAAGGGCAGGGCTTTCTACATCTCCAACGCTGTCCGCTTCAAAGCAGGAAAGGCGGTAATCGGCGAAAGCGAGGAAGCCAAACAAAATAGCGAAGAGGTTTTACCTCCCAGCAAAAATGAAAAGGGAGTCGATGCCGTAATCACCGACTCTCAAGAAGCCCGTTTACTGGAGGACCAATGATTGAGGTCATCCAGATAAACCTCCATCGGAGCGAGACGGCAACCATGGCCCTGATGGAGCAAATCAATACAGGTAAAATCCATATTGGCTTGATCCAGGAACCTTGGACTATTCAGAACAAGGTCTCTGGACTAAACCTGTTTTATGCAAATATGGGGTCTCGACCGAGAACCTGTATAATATGTCACAAAAACTTATGTTTTCTTTTCTCTCCAGATTTGTCAACATCGGACGCAACTGTGCTGAAGCTGGGGAATGGCAATATATACCTTCCGTCAGTATATTTACCGTTCGACTCGCCGACACTACCACCTACGTCGGAGCTGTAGCGGTTGGTGAGGAAAGCAAAACAAACAGGTAACGAAGTACTAGTAGGTAGCGATGCTAACTCACACCACATTGCGTGGGGTAGTACTAATACTAACAAAAGGGGCCAAGCCCTTTTAGATTTCTTGAATACTAACGACCTAATAACCCTTAACATATGTACGTAATAAAGCCACCTTTGTTAAAAAGATTAGGGAAGAGGTATTAGATATAACAATATGTTCCGAAAATCTTATAAACGATGTGCAGAATTGGAAGGTCTCGGAAGAGCACTTCTTCTCAGATCATCGGTATATAAGATTTGAACTAACACGGCCACCGCCGAAACCTATAACTTTCCGAAATAAATCCAAAACCAATTGGATAAAATTTGGAAAACTAATAAAAGATATGCTAGGGCACGACAGATATGAATGCCTAAGCACGGAAGATATAGACAGAAATGTCAACATTATAACGGAGGTCTTAGTAAAGTCATTCGAAGAAAGTTGTCCCCTTCGAGAGAGGAAATCTGCCTACGAAAAACCCTGGATGACAGGAGAAATTCGTAACAAAGGCAAAGAGATCCGAAGGCTTTACAACAGAGCTCGACGAAAGAATTTAGCTGTATTCTGGGACAACTATCACACAAAACTTAAAGAATTCAACAAAATGACTAGAACAGCAAAGCGCAATTCCTGGAAACTTTTCTGTGAACAGGTAGACAGAGTAAATGATGTATCCAAAATAAATAAGTTTCTATCGAAAACCCATGCACAAACCGAGATAATGGTGAATGATATGGGAAGTAAGATGGAAACAATCGAGGACACGCTGGAGCTTCTGATGAATACACATTTCCCGCCGAACACTGCGACGCTCGCAGGGGTGCCGGTAGTTAGGGAATGTGTTACAGAGGAAGCACCAACAATTGATGAAGCGATGGTAAAGGATGCCATCAAGAGCTTCAAACCCTTCAAAGCAGCGGGGCCGGATGAGATATTTCCAGCCTTACTCCAGAAAGAGATGGACTACATTGCACCCAAACTTTCTGGAATTTTTAACGCATGCTTAAAACTTGCGTATACCCCTAAAGCCTGGCAGGAGGCGAGGGTAGTATTTATCCCCAAACCTGGGAAGGCAAGTTACGCAATTCCTAAGTCTTATCGTCCGATAAGCCTAACATCCTTCCTGCTTAAAACCATGGAGCGAATAGTCGACACAATGATTAAGAGAAAGATTCCAAACGATATGCTTAAATACAAACAACATGCATACGTTACATCAGTGGAAACCGCATTATATGAGGTTGTACACCACATCGAGAGAACCTTCGACAGGAAGATGTATAAACTAGCGGTATGCATTGATATCGAGGGTGCTTTCAACAACGTCAGCACCGAAACCCTTATCCAATCCTTAGATAAGTTTCAGGTGAATCGGGCCCTTAGGGACTGGATAAGCCACATGCTAAGGAATAGATGGATAAGCTGCGGGCTACTTGACGTAAAAATAAAGGACAAAGTTGGTCAGGGTACGCCGCAGGGGGGGATTTTATCCCCACTCCTATGGGTCACTACCATAAATAGCCTATTAAGGACTTTAACCGATGAGGGATTTGACCCAGTCTGTTATGCAGACGACGTTATAATACTTCTGAGGGGTAAGAATCCAAACTTGCTATGCAGAAGAGCTGAATCAGCCCTAAAACTAGCGTACAACTGGGCTAGACCAAGAGGTCTTAATGTAAACCCGGAAAAAACGGAAATATGTCTGTTTACTAGGAAAACAAAATTGGGACACTTTGAAGAACCAGTTTTCCTAAACAAGGCGATCAATATTTCCAACAAAGTCAAATATCTGGGAGTAATTCTGGATAGGAAACTTAAATGGAAAGACCATATTCAAGAAAGAGCCAATAAAGTTCATAGATGTTGGTCAACCTGTAGAAGGGCTACAGGGGTCTTAATCCTAAGATGACACACTGGCTATACAAAAGCGTAGTTAGACCTATTCTAACCAGCGTACGTAAAAATACTTTAAATAACATTTCCAATCGTTTCGTTTCGTATTTTCCATAGGAACAATACAAAACGAAACATAACCCACGTTGGCCGAGCTCGCTGTTTATTTTTGTTTTGTTTACATTCGTGAGTACGAACAAAACGAAAAGCGAAAAGTACTCAACTCCACAAGAGCAGACAGAAAACGGAATAGTACTAAACTCATGTGAATAAATCAAAAACGTTTGGTGGTTGATAAAATTCACTGTGGTATGCTGATGCTAACTTATAGGGTTGTTAAGCAATCACATGTGTGTGTGTGTGAGTGCGTCATTGACAATACGCAGGGCAAACGTTTCCCAAAAATACTTCTCGTTTCGGTGGTGAATGAAACAACTCGGCAAAGCATAGCCGAAGTTACATTGCAGCAATCGTACGGTTTCCATCTTTTTACATTGAAAAGTTTGTGTTTTTGTTTTGGTTGTGAGAATGAAACGATTCAGAGAAGCTGAAAAGTTTGTGGCTCTGTGTGATTGGTACGGGAATCGTTTTGTTTGTTTCCGTTCATTGATTCTAACATACGCTTCAGTAGTCTGGTGGACAGCTATGGATAAAAAGTGTAATATTAAAATACTACAGAAAGTCCAACGAATGTGCTGTCTAAGTGTAAGCGGCGCAATGAGGGCAACATCAACGAGGGCATTAGAAACTATTCTATATATACACCCAACAGAAATCCAGATAAGGTATGAAGCGGCTGTCGCAGCTATTCGACTTAAAGCGATGGACGAGTGGATCAGTAAGGACCACGCAACATACCATCAAAACATTCTACAGGTAACAACGTTAGAGTCAATGGCTAACATTGTATCGGACCGTATACCTGAAACATTTGTAGCTGCCTCATGCGAGGCATTAATTCCAGACAGAGACTCGTGGATCGGCGGAAATCTAGCACAAATGCCGACTGGAAACTGTTGTTATACAGACGGCTCAATGCTAGGTGGGAGAACGGGACTGGGTCTCTTTATTGAAGAACCAGAGACCGAAATATCTCTTCGTTTGCCGGATCACAATACGGTCCATCAAGCGGAGATCCGAATGATCACAGAGTGTCTGAACTGGCTTAATGCCAACTACTGTAAACGTCCTTACGGACAGTAAAACTGCAATCAAAGCAATAACATCCAAGACAGTAAAATCACAAACAGTCTTGGATTGTATAAATTCGATCAACAGCTATACTCAGCATGGCACGGTGCGTATCTCTGGCAAAAAAGGGAAGGGAATTAGCAACCGTAAACTTAGCGAACGCAAAGCCACTAAACGCGTCTCGGCTAGAGTTAAAAATTTGGGCAAAAAATGCCCACTTATCCCTATGGAATAGAGAGAAATTAGGGAAAACCACAAAAATCCTATGGGGAGACCCAAATGAGGAAAAAACTAAAAACCTATTACTGCTAGGTAAAGCAGAGTTGAGTAGACTTACAGGTGTCCTTACAGGTCACCTGGGTTTACAAGCTCATCTGCAAAAAAATAATTGTGCAGACAACAGCGTATGCAGGGCACGCGGAGAGGATGATGAAACATTGGAGCATTTTCTCTGCCAATGACCCGCTTTCGCAAACATCAGATCCCAGTTTTTAGGGAACGACACAATACCAGATCTTAATCAGGTAATTGTAGATGACCTAAAACAATTACGGGATTTTGTTAAGGGAACAGAGTTCCTTAATTAAATTATAGTAGAGTCCCCTTCTTCAAAAAACTTAGTCTAGAGCGCACAACAGGCCTACTTCATGGCTTATGTGTATGTCCACCAGGACATGTGGCGATTACTCGCCCCTCTTTTCAACCTAACCTAACCGCCATGTGGCTCGAATTTATACGCCTTTTTAGCGGGTTCATCATCGCTCATTCTTATTATATGGAATAGCCAACGCAATCGCTGCATCTCGATACATTTAACTATATTGATGTCGTTGTATAGCAGATACAGCTCTTGGTCCATACGACGTCGATATTCACCGTCAACGCAGATTGAGTCCGTAGATCTTTCGAAGATTTTTTCTCTCAAACACGGCAAGCACTGCCTTATCTGCTTGCGCAAGTACCCCGGCTTCGGAACTATACATCAGCACGGGTAGTATCAGTGTTTTGTAAAGCGTTAATTTTGTTTGACGAGTTGTGGCATTGTTTTTGAAGTGCTTACTTAAGCCAAAGTAGCATCTGTTGGCCAATACAACTCTTCTTTTTATTTCACAACTGATGTCGTTTGTTGTGTTTACGGCGGTGCCGCGGTATACGAAGTCTTTTACTACCTCAAAATTATAGGAACCAACTTCAAAATTTGGTCCGATCTCAATGGACGCATTGCGCGTCGACACCATCATCTTGGTCTTCTCGCCGTTTGCCGCCAGACCCACTTTAGCAGATTATCCTTCGACCTTCATAAAGGTATCGGTTACTTCTTTTACTGATCGTCCCATGATGTCTATATCATCAGCATAAGCAAGTAACATGTGGCTTTTGGTGTAGATTGTGCCACTTCTTTTGACGTTTGCCTCTCGTATAACCTTTTCTAGCAGGATGTTGAAAAGATCACACGAAAGGTTGTCTCCTTGCCTGAAACCTCTTTTGGTACAAAATTCTTCGGAGAGGTTCTTTCCTATTTTAACTGAAGATCTTGTGTCAGTTAGAGTCATTTTACAAAGCTGAATGAGCTTTGCTGGGATACCAAATTCAGACATTGCTTGGAATACCTTTGAACGTAGCGGGCTGTCGAAGGCTGCTTTATAATCGACAAAAAGGTGGTAGGTGTCGATCTGCATCTCTTGGTTCTTCTCCAGGATTTGCCGCATCTGGTCAATGGTGGACTTGCCAGGTCTAAAGCCGCATTGGTATGGTCCAATTATTTCGTTGACCATGATCTTATGTCGTTCAAACAATATCCCTGACACTATCTTGTAGGCGATAGGGAGAAGACTTATGTCCCTATAGTTGGAGCATAAAGTCTTATCTCCTTTCTTATGGACGGGACACAGGATGATCAGGTTCCAATCGTCGGGTACGGGTTCTTTCTGCCAGATGGAGCTAACTAGCCATTAGCTCTTGCTGCCTTATTATTCTTCAGCCGGTTTATTGCTGTCTTTACCTCATCTTGGCCGGGTGGTATACATTCAATACCATCTTCTGGGATTGGATCTGTGGTATCTTCGTCGACTTCGCTACTATTGGATACCAACAGTTTGGAAAAATGCTCTTTCCATATCCTGAGCACGCTATCTGTATCTGTTACCAGATTACCTTTCTGGTCTCTACAGGAGGATGTGCCTGTACCAAAGCCATCTGTTTGATGTTTCACTCTTTGGTAGAATTTTCGGACTTTATTCTGGCTCCTGTACATCTCGGTTTTTTCACACTCCCGCTTTTCCATTTCTCTATTTTTCTTGCGGAAAAGACGTTTCTCTTCTCTCCTTTTCTCCTTTTTTCTCGTGCGCTACGCGTTGCTACTGATTGTAAAGTAGCTCTATATGCCGCATTTTTCTCTTCGGTAGCAGTACGACACTCCTGGTCATACCATGAATTCCTTTGTGGAGGTCTCTGGTATCCAAGTATGGATTTTGCAGCTGTTTGCATGGAGTGGGCAATATTTTGCCATTGTGTTGTTATGTTATCGGGACAAGGAGTGCTCTCATTAAGCAATTGGGCTAGTTGAGTGGAATATGCTGTGGCTATTTGTTGTGATTGCACCTTACCGATGTCTAACTTTCGTGTTGTGTCTGTTCGTACTTTGTTTGCTACGTTTAATCTGGTACGTACCTTTGCTGCAACAAGGTAGTGGTCCGAATCAATGTTTGCGCTTCGGAACGATCGTACATCCAATACGCTCGATGAATGTCTTCCATCTATCACAACGTGATCAAGTTGATTTCTTGTTCTTTGATCTGGCGACAACCAGGTGCCCTTATGAATATCGAGATGCTTAAATCTGGTACTGCTAACTACCATGCTTTTTGTTGCTGTGAAGTCTATCAAATTGGAAAGGAGAATATCTTTGGCCCAACAGTCGGGAAATTCAGTCTCCACAGTGAAACATCTGACAATGGTATGAGGTCAGATGTTTCACTGTAGAGACTGAATTTCCCGACTGTTGGGCCAAAGATATTCTCCTTTCCAATTTTGGAATTAAAATCGCCTAGTATAATTTTAATGTCATGGGCAGGACAACGGTCATAAGTTTCTTCTAAGCGCTCGTAAAATATATCCTTGGTCTGTTCGTCCTTGTCTTCAGTGGGAGCATGAGATCAAATAAAGCTGATGTTGAAGAATATTGCTTTTAATCGAATTGCAGCGAGTCTTTCATTCACTGGGGTGAAGCTGGAGACCAAATGTTTTAGTCTCCGACTAACTACGAATCCACAACCAAACTCATGCTTTACGTCATGACAGCTATAATACAGTGCGTCACCTTTAGATGTTGTTGTGACGCCTTTCCCGTTCCATCGTATTTCCTGTATGGCAGTAATGTCGGCCTTGTACTTTTCAAGTACATCTGCCAATACGAAAACTGCACCTTCTCTATAAAGAGTGCGAACATTCCAGGTGCAGATTCGTAGATCATGGTCCTTAAAACGTTTGCGGTGTTCGTCAACTTTAGAGGGGTTTGTTTTTCTTTTCATTCGTTTTTTCATATTAGGCTGTTTGTTCTAAGGGAGGGTTACTAACCCAGCGCCCAAACCCAAGTTTTTAACGTTCTTATGGGTGAACGCGCGGCACATGTTAGCTCACTACCTTCAACGGGTGTTAAAGACAGTTCCCCAGGTGACAACACGGGGAGGTCAGTGTGCACTTGAGATGAAAGAGGGACCAAGATAAATCCTGGGCTTTGCCATGTTAAAACCGGTTAGGACCGTTCCTTGGTATCTTCCATCCCCTACGTCACCCATTTTTTACCTGCAGAAATTTGACTGGTAGCCTGTGGTAGAAGAGAAAGGCATATGAGCGCTCTCTCACTCTCTTAAAAATTGCTGCAGGTTAAAAATGGTAACAAATGGTAACCTCAGGTAAGTAGAGTTGTGTAGTTCCGGAACGAACTAGTTCCAAGGAACTATTCCGGACAAGGAACTATTGGAACTATATCCGGCTCTTTCATTTATATAGTTCCTTTAGTTCATATAGTTCCAGCCGTGCATATAATTCCTTTCATTTATGTATATAATTCATTTTCTTTCTTCGATCTTTTACGTTTGGTTCCTTCATCATTCAGATGCGGCCACATTGTTAAATAAATGTAAATTACATCCTCGTTACATTGCTGCAATTTATTTATTTTTATGATGAGTTAAACTACTTCATTCTCGGAACTATTTGGAATGAAGGAAATAAAAAGAACGAGGAACGAGAAAGATGCATTGAACTATAACGGTCCCGGATCTATTTGGAATGAAGGAAATAAAAAGAACGTGGAACGAGAAAGATGCATTGAACTATATCGCTCTCGGAACTATTTGCAACTATGGAACTATATTAAGGAACTAGTTCCTTTTGGTAAAAGGAACTAGAAGGATCGATCCGCTCCAGGAACTATATTACCAACTCTACAGGTAAGTAAAGGAACACAGCTATAATATTTGCAATGTCCAGGGCTGCCAGATTATTTTTATGGAAAATCGTCAAAATGACCATTTCTAAAATTAAAATCGTCAAATCTATTTTACAAAAGCGTCAAACAATCGTCAAAAATTAAAATAAACATTAAATGGCTATTCAAGTTAGTAAACATATTTTTAATACAAGTCAGTATTAAATTAATTGATTAATTAAACGATTTTGTAAATATATATTTGAGTTAACATTGTTAACAAGTCGTGTTTAATCAATGTGCCAAACTCTACATTGAATCCTTATGAAAAGAATTTCGATACATATTTCGTTTTGTAAAGATTTAATTGGCTGAAAACATGTTTAACATTTGCTGGCGAATGTGGTAATACCTATCATTACACTGTGCAACACTGGAAATTCAAACAACTTCTAATGGGCATTTTGTGAAAGTACATATTGAGACTACAAAAACCTTAATTGGGTTTTGTATTCTTAGATCGGGTTTAGATTTTATGGCCTCATCTAAACCGACCTAAAATGAGCCTTTTTTCCATTGATCGGACCTTTATCTCCGAAACTAATAAGAATTTTGCCGCCATTTGTAACGTGGTTATGTCGTCGGCTGGGGCAAGCTCAGTCGCGTCCAGGGTCTCCATAAGGACCCACTAAACCTTACGAAATGAGAAGACTAGTATTCTCCCTTTCCTGGGGGCTAAATCGGGGATTTATTGAATAAATACTAATTTGCAATCTACTTGTGTTCAAATGCGATAAGAATGAATTCAATGGGTATATATTTAGATTAATAGTTGGCGTTGGATTATGCAAGCTCGCTGGGATTTGGCAGCTGAGGAGGACGTGTTGAGTTACCGGCTTCTTCTACGAGGGAAACGGTGTTGTTTGCGTTTGGTGTTCGGCTACAGATGATCGGGAAGACGAAAATTTGGTGTTCGGCTATAGATGATCGGGAAGACGATGAATTCGGTGTTCGGCTATAGATGATCGGGAAGACGATGAATTCGGTGTTCGGCTATAGATGATCGGGAAGACGATGAATTCGGTGTTCGGCTGCAGATTGCTCGGGGACACCATGGGTTCGGTTGCTGATGCCCGGGGACACGACGGCTTAGGGTATTAGTCTAGTTTGTCTAACTTCTACCATGCGCTACTGGTTTCTAACTACGGAACAGTTGACCCGAAGGTCCTGTGGAACAACTGGCACGAATGCCCTGTGGAACAGCTGACCCGAAGGCCCTGTGGAACAGCTGGCACGAATGCCCTGTGGAACAGCTAGCACGAAGGCCCTGTGGAACAGATGACCCGAAGGGCCTGTGGAACAGCTGACCCGAAGGCCCTGTGGAACAGCTGGCACGAATGCCCTGTGGAACAGCTGACCCGAAGGCCCAGTGGAACAGCTGACCCGAAGGCCCCGTGTATGTATCAGCCACCACAACTTAATGGGTAGCTCTCAAAAAGTATTCCCAACACTAGGCACCGAGGCGTAAGTTGGCGGACTTAGAGCAACCTTCCGTTCCAGCCCGGGTAGCAAACTCCCTGCAGTAGTAAGCCCGCCCTTCTCAAGCACTTCTGGAATACTTTAGTGGGCTGAAGTGGAGAGTGAATGAGAATTATTCGCAGTGCGCGTCAAAATGGTTACGGCGAAATTACACTGAAATTTAATTCTCCGTTGCGTTACATGTTAATACCCAACAGGCAGACAGATGTAATGTAGTGGCTGCTGCCTATCGAATGGCTGTTCAGTATGTCTGCAGTGTATTGGGTGGTAGCCGGTATTGTGTACATACATGGTATGTACGTGATAGTATTGTCACGTTACATTTCCCCCTTCCGCTTCGGAGAGGGAAAACATAAAATCAGCTTCAGAATACGAATTTCTTCCTTCTAAAACTTGATTTTTGTTTCTGTTTCCTTTTCAGTTGTGGCTTTACTTCTCGGTATTCTTTAGTACAGCTTTGCTCAGGTTCGCATTTTCTTTTTTTTTCTTTTAGTCTGGTCGGGGTCTTCATTATTTGGTAAAGTTTTAACAAGTGGTGAATTAGTTCTTTGGGATAAAGTCGATTGTTCGTCTAAATTCAACGAGACGGAAATGGATTCTCCTGTGTTAGGTTCCTCGTTAGCAATCAAAGGTGACTGTTGGTTGGATGATGTCCGTGCTACGGTGACGTGACGGACAGTTGAACACCTGCTAGGGGATTTGCCGGATGGTGGCAGATTCTTTGGGCGTCGATTGGTTGGGGGTTGCCTTCGTCGACGCTTGGTTTTCCGATGTAGAGGTTGACTGTAGGCTTAGTCGTAATGGAGTCTGTTCTCTGAACATGTTGTGATGCCGCTGGCTCGTTGGGCTATAGAAGATGTGAACCGAGTCCCTATCCCTGGAGACCTCGACGTTCGTATCTTCTCGACATTGACAGTTCCTTGTCATTACATCCTCCTTGCCACAATACGAACAGAAGATTTTCCACCTGGCATTGCATTGAAAACGGGTGTGACCTTTCTGCTTACATCGCCAGCAATGGGTTGAGCGTTGATAACTTTCGGCTCGATGAAAACTCATGTGTGAGGTGTGTGGACGTTCGGCACGAGTTTCATCCCTTTTTAAGAGCTCGAAGTCGTCCGTGAATGACATTAGCTCCTCCAAGGTTTGGAAATCACATCGACGGATGTAGTGGCGATATTCGGGGCGGAGACCATCGTAGATTCGGTCGAGGTGATCCATTTCTCGGAGGGTGGGGTGTTGTTTCGCCATGGTCAATATCTGCAGGATAAAGTCCTTCGCATTTTCTCGGTTATCTTGCCGGCGGTTGTAGAAGGAATGTTCTAATTGCGCTAGATGTCGCTTCGATAAAAAGAACTTCTCGACTTCCCCCCGAAAAGTGCTCCAAGACTTGATATCGTTTTTCTTCACCCTGTACCACTTCAAGGCCTTACCCTCGAGGATGATGGGTAGAGTGGAAATCAAACGGTCGTGGGGTACTCTATAACAATTCCTCAAGCCTTTCTAGGAACTCCACCAAGTTTCCTTCGCCTGTGTATTTAAGGTTCCAGCGCTGCACACTATTTATGGTCTCGGAATCGCTCGTCTCTCGTCGGGAAATAGGTTCTGGGACGTTCAAGCATTTCTTTGTGACCACCGTTCTCTCCTCGTCTCTCAATTCGTTTTCTATCTCCCAAAGAAAATTTTTGTTACAGGTCTCCTGCCGCTTCTTCAGTACGAGGTCTGCCAATTGCTTCCTCAAGTACCCGACTGTTAAACCTTCCGTCGGTATTGGTGCCGCCTGACATTGCTCTACGAGCTGCTCCTTCCTTCACAAATATATCCAATCCAATGATTCTTCCTTTAACTTTTTACCGCATTTGTGACTCGATCCGTCGTCGTTGGCGGTGGTTTCAGGTTTTCCGCAATGCGATTTTGAATCGGGTCCCTGCTCGGGCCCGAACCCGATCTAAGAAAACAAAACCCAAATATGGTTTTTGCCTATTGGTCCTCTACTTTCATAAAATTCTGGACAGAAGTTGTTTGCACGCGATTGGCTCAAAAATGTTGCACAGTGTTATTTTCTTTAAAAAATTTGTTATTATAGGAAAAACATATTAACCATCAACACGTATCAAATCATATATTAAAATACGAAATAAATCCGTTTCATTATTTTCAAACATTTCCTCAAAATCCAAAAGCTTTAGTTCACGAAATTTTGAATCCAATTTTTGCTTTTCCTTCTTGTTGACAAAAGTGAAAGTTCGTTAAGGATGTCGAAAAATCAATAAAACTATTTCCAAAATCAAATTTATTAAACTTTTAAAATTTCTGCACAAAGCTCAATATAACGCAGTTAATTGCCCGTGACAGAATCTATTATTGTTGAAATTTTGACTTTTTGTTCCTTTATAAATTTACCAAAAAATAGGAGATTGTTGCAGGTTCTGGAGCAGAGCAATTATATATATTGCTTGTTTCCATTGAACTCAGTTTGATTCTAGTTAAAAATTCATTTGCATATGTACCCAAACATATCGTCACCATTGATGAAATCTGATACATAAAGCTAAAATACATGTTTTGGCAAAATTTCAAGCTTCTACGTTCAAAAATAACGATTATTGTGATATTGTTTAACAATTAATTTTTAAAATCAACTAAGATTTTACAAATTCATATTTTACAACATTTTCTATGACTGCATTAGCAAAATATCCAAAAATCGTCAAATCATCATTTATAAATTTTTGACCAAAAAAAAACGTCAAAATAACGATAAATCGTCAAATCTGGCAGCCGTGGCAATGTCGTTTACAACGTATTAAAACAACATGAGAGAATTTCCTTGGCGGAGAGAACGAAGCAAATAAGTGATAAGTGCATTTCATTAGGTCTGTTCGACAACCCAAAACTTTCTACAAACTTTTACAAAATGCTGTTCGATAACAAACTTGTAAAGTAAAAGAGAGCGAATTTTTGTAGAGTTAATTTTTGTAGAGTTTTGGACACTTTTGTTACTGAGAACTTACAAGTTTTTGCAAGCAAAATTTTCCTTGTAAGAATTTGCAAGTTTGATCAGCTGATTTAAATTAAATCTTTTCCGCCAAACTTCTTGCAAGTAATTGCAAATTGTTGTTCGATAACATTCCCCAAATTTTTAGCTTCGAGAGAGAGTAAAATTCATTGAGAGAAGTCACTGAGAATTTTCTGAGTACTTGCAAGTACTTTTTTTTACTTGCGAAGTTATCGAACAGACCTATTGCATTTATAAAATTCTATTACAAGCTATTTGTAATAACTATTCAGTTAATAATAAAACCCGAACACGACTAGTGCAAGTGAAATAAAATAACAAGAAAACAAAAAACAGATTACAATGCTGCTGCTACTACTGCTACTGATTTTCTGTACATCACTGTACATCTTTGCCAAACTCCATTATACACAATGGGAACGTTTGGGTTTTGAATCGGATAAAGCCGTCATACCCTTCGGTTCTCTAAGTAAAGTATTTCACAAGGAACGTCACTTTGGTTTGGTTATGTATGATATTTACGAAAAATGTCGAGAGAAAGTTGTTGGCGTTTATATGTTCTTCCAACCGGCCCTACTCATTAGAGATGCCGAATTAGCACGGCAAATTTTAACTACGGATTTTAATAGCTTTCATGATCGTGGTCTTTATGTGGATGAGAAAAATGATCCATTGTCAGCGAATTTGTTTGTTTTAGAGGGTCAGTCATGGCGTACATTGAGGATGAAATTGACTCCATCATTTTCTACGAGCAAGCTGAAGGGTATGTTTGAGACCGTCGATGATGTGGCTGCAAAGCTGATCCATCATTTGTCTAAACAGTTGGCGGATGGCGAAAGTCATATTTTGGAAATAAAAAGTATTTTAACAACGTGAGTAATGGTAATGGATTCTTAAATAAATGTAGTATGAAATATATATTCTGCCGTTTTTTTTCAGTTACGCTGTTGATATTATTGGCTCGGTAATATTTGGCCTAGAAATCGATAGTTTTACGCATCCGGATAACGAATTTCGTGTCCTTAGTGATCGTTTGTTTATTCCTCAGAAGTCCAGTGCAGTGCAGAGATTTCGTAATTTGATGAATTTCATATGCCCACCGTAAGTATTGCTGGCGGAAGTGATGACTGGCAAATGTGAAGGGCCACATTAGGTCTGTACGATAACTCAAAAGTTTGTACAAACATTTACAAAATGCTGTTCGATAACAAACTTGTTCAGTAAAAGAGAAATGAGAAGCACTTGCAAGTAGTTGCAAGAACTTGCAAATACCTTTTACTTGCGAAGTTATCGTACAGGCCTATTATCAAGCAAAATATACCTGCTACTCATTCGACCTCTTAGCTAGATTATTGGCTTTTCTGGTTGTTCTAAATACATTTTTTTGTACGCCAAAATTTAAAAATAAGAAGTAATTCATTAATTCGTACATCTTCAATTCCATTTCAGAGTAGCCAAACTTTTGTCACGCTTGGGTGCCAACGATCCAGTGACATATCGTTTGCGTGACATTGTCAAGCGTACCATAGAATTTCGTGAGGAAAAAGATGTAATGCGCAAAGATTTGTTGCAGTTATTTATTCAATTAAGAAATACGGGTAAAATTTCCGATGATAATGATAAAATGTGGAGTAAAGTAGAATCAATGGCGGAAAATCTCAAGGCAATGTCTATTGACATGATTGCCTCAAATTCATTTTTGTTCTATATTGCCGGATCAGAGACAACGGCGGCCACAATCTCATTTACCATCTACGAATTTGCCATGTATCCGGAGATATTGAAAAAGGCTCAAAATGAGGTAGATGAGGTTTTGCAAAAGCATGGTTTAAAACCCGAGGGCCGCCTAACATATGAGGCCATACAAGATATGAAATATTTGGATTTGTGTGTTATGGGTAAAATACCACCTACAATTGAATATTAATTTAATATTACATTAAAAAATATGTTTTTTTTTTTTTCCTAGAAACCACCCGCAAATATCCTAGCCTACCATTTTTGAATCGTAAATGTACTCAAGACTTCAAAATACCGGATAGTAAATTAACCATACAAAAGAATACTGGAATTATAATATCCCTGTTGGGCATACACCGTGATCCGCAATATTTCCCCAATCCCATGGATTATAAACCGGAACGTTTTGCCGAAGATAATAAAGATTATAATCCAGTGGCATTTATGCCTTTTGGAGAGGGTCCACGTCACTGTATAGGTAAGAGAATTGCAACTGACTGGAAGATTAAGTTTTAATTAATTGGTTTTTGTTTCTTTATAGCCAAGCGCATGGGAGTTATAAATTCAAAGGTGGCCTTGGCCAAAATATTAGCCAATTTCAAAATAGCACCAATGCCACGTAAAGAAGTGGAATTTAAATTTCACATCGCTCCTGTGCTGGTGCCTATAAATGGTCTTAATGTCGGACTTTCAAAGAGACGTTAGAGTAAATCTATGTATGTGTATTCAAATTTTTATTATTTTTGTAAATATGTAATTAAATAAAATTGAATGAATAAAACTTTTCACAATTGGTTCTATATGTGCCCACATGCCATACATATCACGTTAGCAAAGGTACATACCTGTACAACTGGTATATACAGTGACTGTCACTGAAAATTATGCAACCCGAAATAAAAAATGTAAAAGTTCATAACTTGGCAACGAGTTAAGATTTTTTCTTCCTCTTTATTTGCCAATTCATTTTCCGAATGCTAGCGACCAATACAATTATAAACAGATTTTTTTTTATATATACATATATACAATACTAGCAAAATGCCCGCTACTTCGTATGCGGAATAGGAACACTAAAAACATCCATTTTAATTGATGGTATGCACACCCTCCTTGTACCCAGAAGGTCTGCGATTCGATTCCCAACATCAAATTTTCAACGGTAGGAAATACCCCTCAGTAATGTTGGTAACATTTTCTGAGTATTTCAGCCATGTAAAACTTCTCTACAAGTGGTGCCTTAAGACACGCCGTTCGGACACGGCGATAAACATTAGGTCCCATATCACTGAGATAATATGAATCGGAGTGCACTCATTGATATGAGGGAAGCATCCCTTGTCCTTCTGGGATGTTTGTGGAACAATTATATATTATAAATTCATTTAGATATTGTAAAGTAAGTAAGTAAACCTTATCGTATCACATCAACACCGACCCTCATTCTTAATTTCAGTCCACGGTACGGGTATTTTGAACATTTTATCCACATTTGGCAACCGAAGTTGCTCTAATTTCGGAATTTGTGATATCAACATTTAGAAAATCTTTATTCAAAAAATGTTACTTAATGCGCACGCTTTGACATGGCCCCTATATTACAGTTAATTTTTGAGATTTTAATGTAGGCCTTTTTGTTCTCTTCTTGTTCTAGGTCGCATTGATCTATGATTTCAAATTAACTTACTAAAACGTCCAGAATAAAAAAAATATTTTTTTTTTTTGGAGATACGTTTGACTTTTGATTTCAGTGCATTATTTAGAAACCGCCTTCTCGTTAGCATAAAACCAATAGTACACTATTCAGTAGAATTTTAAAAATCCAGGACCTTAACTCAATGTTTACTGTAGGTCTACATGTTCGCCCAATGCCAATGGTATTACATGTAGAAACATTTCATCGATTTTAAAGGCGGATTTTCATAACAAATTTCATTTGTCGGTCCACTCAATACCAGTTCTTCAATATTTAGTATAATTTAATACTTCTAGAATTTTTATTGTAAGACCACCACTAACAGTGAACCTGACAAATAAATAAGAAATCAGAATTCCACTTCTATTCCTTAGCCCAATACCAAATTTATTGCACTATTGAACTTTTCGCACACTAATTATGACACTAATTATAACTCCAGCTTCATTGCTACACCCAACACCGAATTTATTACCATTTTGTACTTCTCGTATTTCTAACACGACCTGAATAACTCAGCCCTCAGCGACCTCCATACCTTATTTCAGAATTTGTATTGATATTTGGGAAACTCCTTATCTAAACACCAAAACAAATCCTAATATAAAAAATCGAAATTCAGAGACATAGCTGGTCTCTTCATGCAACACCAAAACGGTACCAATTTCAGTACAGTCAGTATAAGTTTCAAAAATTACACCCCTATATCCAAAACTATATCCCAACCGCGATACTTATTTACAGCTGTATACGTTCTCCCAAAACCAATTATAGTAGTATTTAGTACTTTTCGTATATATAAGTACAAATTTCCAAAACCTCATCCTTATCTCAACTCTACACAATTTCAGCTCTACCTTTCATTTTTACCTTTACACAATAACAATTTGAACAAAATTATGTACCATTTAGTAGTTTTCGTACACTTATGGTACTTCTATCCACAACCACATTCATATCTCCCCTTATACCAAATTTCCGAATTCCACCTCTATTCATATACCAAATTTAGTACCATTTATTACTTTTCGTAGGAAAGTACGATGCGTGTACCACATCCAAACTGTACCAAATTTAGTACCATTTAGTACTTTTTTACACAATAAGTACGAATTTCCAAAACTACCTCAATCCTATACTCCAACAGTAATCTTATTTCCAAATTTCAGAATTCCATCTCTATCCGTTCAATAAAATCCAAGTAGTACCAAATTTAGTACCTTTTAAATAAGAATTTAGAAAAATATCTCCATATCTCAATCCCAAACTTTAATCTATCTAATCTAATCTATATTTCAAATTGTGAGGATTTCAACTCCATACGTTCCACAAAACCAAAATCGTACCAAATTTAGAACCATTTAGTACTTTTGGAACACATAAGTACGAATTTCCAAAACCATTATTATATCTCAATCATAGACTTCAACAGTACTCTTAATTCCAAATTTCAGGTTTCCAGCTCTACCCTTCACTCAAATCTAAATTGTACCAAATTTAGTACCATTTAGTACTTTTCGTACACATAAGTACGAATTTTCAATACTCGAGTTTCTCCATACTCCAACAGTAATCATATGCCAAATTTCAGGATTCTAGCCCTATTCGTTCACCCTAATCCAATGAATGTGTCCAAATGCCAGACTTCTAGCTTTATCCGTTCTCTAAAATCCAAATTGTACCAAATTTAGTACCATTTAAAACTCTTCGTGTAGATTAGTACGAATTTCCAATACTCGAATTTCTCATACTCCAACAATAATCACTATTCCAAATTTCACTCTTCTAGCTCTTTCCGTTCACCAGAATCCAAATTGTGCCAAATTTAGTACCATTTAGTATTTTTCGTACGAATTTCCAAAACCACCTTCATATCTCAATCCTAAGCTTCACCAGTAATCATTATTCCAAATTTCAGGTTTCCAGCTCTATCCGATTATCCAAATCCAAATTGTACCAAATTTAGTATCATTTAGTACTTTTCGTACACTCCAGCAGTAATCTTAATTCCAAAATTCAGAATTCCACCTCCATCCATTCACCCAAATTCAAATTGTACCAGATTTAGTACCATTTAGCACTTTTCGTACACATATATAGGAATTTCCAAAGCTACCTCCATATCTCAATCCTACACTTCAACGGTAATCCTAATTCCAAAATTAAGGATTTCGCCTCTATCCGTTCACCCAAATCTAAATTGTATCAAATTGAGTACCGTAGTATTTTTCGTACACATAAGTACGAATTACCAAAACAACTCAATCGTATCTCCAACAATAATCATTATTCCAAATTTCAGGATTCCACATCTATCCGTTCATCCAAATCCAAATTGTACCAAATTTAGTACCATTTAGTACTTTTCGTACACATAAGTACAAAATTCCAAAACCACCTCCATATCTCAATCCTCCACTCCAACAGTAATCTTAATTCCAAATTTCAGGATTCCACCTATACCCATTCACCCAAATCCAAATTGTACCAAATTTAGTACTTTTCGTACACATAAGTACGAATTTCCAAAAATAACCCTCATATCTCAATCCTACTCTTCAACAGTAGTCTTAATTCCAAAATTCAAGTTTCCAGCTTTATTCGTTCACCCAAATCCAAATTGTACTAAATTTATTACACTTTAGTACTTTTCGTACACATGAGTACGAATTTCCTTTCATAAACTCCACTTCCCAACCTTTATTTCCATACCAAATTTTAAGATTCTAGCTATTAGCCGTTCAAAATATACAACTGGTACTAAATTTTATACCTTTTAGTACTTTTCGTACACTTATAGGTCGAAATTCCAAAACCCTTTGGTACATCTTTCTAGCTCTCCACCAATGACCCTCATTCCAAATTTCAGGATTCTGGCTCTTCCCGTTTGCCTAATACAAAGGGTACCATATTTAGTACCTTTTAGTACTTTTCGTACTCTTCCAGTTCGAATTTCCAAAAACCGAGCCTTATCTCCTGCCTACATACCAACAGCAACCTACACTCAAAATGTCAAGCTTCTAGCTTCAGCCGTTTCGTCTGGGCGATGATCTGTCAGTCACTCACTCACTCACTTATCACTAAGCTCTTTTATATATATAGATTTGTTTAAAGATTGCTTAGTATGTCTGCAAACGAATTTCTATCTCTAGCCCTTGATAATAAGGTTGTAGTATCTCGGATGCCAGTCCATTCTGTAATATTATCGATCCATGTTGTCTCCTTTCTTCCTCTAACAGGTCTTCCCTCTAGCTTTATGTGGATTATATTTTGTAGCAATTTATATTTTTGATTTCGCATTATATGCCCAGGTACGCAGTCTTTCGTCTTTTTATAACTGAGATAAGTTCTCTTTCGCAGTGCATCCTTCTCAGTACATCGGCATTTGTCATATGGGCTGTCCAGGGAATTTTGAGTACTCTCCTATAAATCCGTATCTCAAAAGCTTCCAGGCTTCTTATATCAGCAGTTTTAATTGCCCATACTTCCGTTGCATAAATAACACTGACCAGACATATGTTTTGATAAAAAGAATCTTTGTTTCAAGATTATTGTCATGACTCGTAAGTACTCTCTTATATTTTGAAAATGCTTCTCTGGCCTGTTCAATTCTGCATCTTATTTCTTGGGAGGACTGCCACTGTTCAGTTATTGTAACTCCCAGGTATTTGAAACTTTTAACTCTGTCAACATATTATTGTATTGTGAATTTTCAATGTTGTAATATTGTGTTCATTCTTCTTGCTTATAACCATGAATTTGGTTTTGCGGATGTTAATTTTCAGACCGTATTTTTCCGTGTATTGCGAGCTTATTCACAAGGTCCGTGTTTAGACACACATATTGCTCGGGAAAGTAAATTCAGTTTTTAGGCAATAGGGGGTAGGAGAGAGTATTGAGGAGCTCTTTCCTCTCCGCTCTCTCCCAAAAAACTCAATTTACTTTCCCGAGAAATTTGTGTGTATAAACACAGACAAGGTTCTGGAGTCCAGATATGCTATGCGCCAGTAAGGTTGTATCATCAGCATATCTTATGTGGTTCAGAAATGTTCCGTTTATATGAATGGGGATTGGGATTTTGTTTATGGATTCATGAAAAATATTTTCTGAATAGTAAAGTGGACAATATGCACCCTTGTCTCACTCCCTTAGATATGTCAATTCTATCAGTCATTTCCCCGTCCACTTCTATTTGTGCACTTTGATGCCAATATACACTTTTAATACAATGCACTACTTTCTGGTCTAGGCCAATGGAGATGAGGATGTTAATCAACTTATCTGTAACACTGTATCAAAAGCTTTTTTGTAATCTATGAAGCATAGAAATACGACTTTTTGTGCGTTTTTACATGTCTGGACCAATGTATGTATCGAAAAAAGTGCTTCTCGGGTTCCCATACCTTCCTTAAATCTAAACTGAGATGTTCCCATGGCTTTTTCGCATTTTGAGTATATTCTGGTGTGAATTATCCGTAGAAAATCTTTTAGGGCATGGCTCATAAGACTTATAAGTCTGTGTGCGTTACAATATTTTTCGTTGCATTTTTCGGAATGGTAATAAATGTAGATTTTAACCAGTCTTGTGGGAATCGACCTGTATCATATACATGGTTAAATAATTTTGTGAAAAGTGCGATGTTTTCGTCATCTATTAATTTAAGAATTTCCGAAGGAATCTCGTCAGGGGCACAAGCTTTCCTATCTCTCAGAGTGTTTATATCTGTTTCAACTTCTCTTCGACTGATGGGATTTTCTGTAAGAGATTGTTGAGTCCGTTTTTCAAAAGTTGTTCGATTTTTATCTGTAAAAGTTTGTTTTATATTATCTCTCCAAATAGTCTTCTTTTCTTCTGTATCGAACACAGGATCATTATTATCATTGTATAGTACTTTTGAATGAAATTTTTTAACAATTCAAAAACAATTTTATAGGCTGAAATATTGTCTTTAAGATGGCGATCTCCCACAAGTAAAATATCAATTTTACTCCACATAATGCCCGCAAAATACCTGATAACTTGAAAACCCCTCACCAATAAAAGAATTGGAGTGATGCTATGAAACTCGTCGAAGGAAGTAGTATGGTTTGGTTTGAATGGCACCAATGGGTGGGCAAACATGGTAAAAATGGCGACCTGGCTTAACACTCAAGGACATAACGCCCAAAATTTTGTTTGGGCGCTATGTCCGCCTTGAACCCGGACTTAACGCCCTTTCCTAGCTCAATGCGTACATTGCCGTCCTTAGTTTTGTGGATTCTCTTTATTCCCACTCCAATTTCCACGGGTTTGATAGAGGTTTTCATTTTCTTCAAGATATCGGCGTAGGACGAATCGTTGGCTTGTATCGTAACTGATTCGCCCTTGGTTTTAACCGGGTTCTTGTGCGTCCTTTTCGGAGTTGTGTTTCTCTTTTTTCTTTCTTTTACTATGGTCCATTGAGTATTTTTTTCCACAGGCGCTTTATCCGTTTCAGGCTCAGAAGTACGAACCTTTTTGTTCACTTTTGCCTTCTCCGGTGAAATTGATGCCGTTCTCTTTTGATTGCTTTTTGGCGTTATCACGTACTCTGTTTGTACATGCTCATTTTCCACTTGCACTCTTTCGCTTTCGTGCGCTGCTCACACAACTTGGCTCAGTGCAATTCCTTCCCTTTTTTCTCTCAGCTGCTTGTATATGGCCACCGCCTGCATGAGATTATCTCTGAGGGTTTTGTAATATATTTTTCGCGTCACTCACAATCGAGTTCATTGCGCTTAGCCTGTTTCCGAGTTTAACGAAAGCATCTTCCTCTTCTAGTTTTAGACGAGCAATATGTTGATCGTCGTCTGCTTCGTTTTTGTCACCCTTGTTGTTTCTTTTTTGAAACTCGCTGTGGTGTTTACAACATTTGGCGGAGTACGTTTAGTAATTCCGCTGGGTTTGAGAGGATTGTTCGCTCCTTCTACGTTATCGTTTAAATTGTTGGAAAACATTGTAATTGGGTCCAAACTTGAAGCCGTTATCTCAGTACAGTCCGATGTGAAGTTACGTTTTGCGGTCCCATGGTTATCTATGCAAGCAGGGAGGCCATGCGAGGGTTGACGCAGAATCCTTATGAGAAATTGCGTTCAGAGCCAGACCCGTATAAACCAGGACAAGCCTGGACCTTCGCATCCATCTTGGTAGCGACAGAACTGAGAGCGTTTTTCAAGACTTCCTAGGTTTTAATGGGACGGAGACAGATGCAGCATTAGCCTGGACGCCATTTCGGTAAGATTTTGCTCCACTTACTCAGGTTCCAGAATACTACAACTGTCAGGCCAAGGGATCAGAAGGTTATGTGTCCAGTATGCCATAATTAAGATCTTACTGCTCTCGATCTTAATGCCCAAAAGGGCGGAAAATTTGTTGTTACTGCCGCCCCTCCTGGGTCAGACGCAGACCAGGAAGCCGCCCAATGTGGGTCAGACGCTGCTGGATTTTGTGAAAGTAGACAGTAATTAACGTTGGAGATGTGCACCACTGCACTGGAGCAGCGATACCATGCGTCGGCCAGCGCCCCTTTAAGATTACTTGTAGTGCTCTTAGAGATTTGTTGCTCTCCACGGAGCCCACAGCTCTATCCCGCAGGCACCAATTTAAAGATCCACTGGGTGGGTTTCACTTCCCTCTTGGTAGGGGGTTGAGGTCTAGCTTTCGCCAGAATAAGAGTCTCTGGTCAGACTTTGTAGTTGGCACTACTACCAGTTTGATACCATACATATCGGGACTGGTCGCTCAGGACGTAAGAGATTAGACACAATCATGGAATAGGGAAAGTGTAATACAAGTGCCACACTGGTGGAACAGTTCAATTACCACGTTTACATGGACGCAACTTTCTCACTGTGAGGAGCGAGGCCTATTCACCTCATCCGCTCTGAGACTGGCGAACGGCAACCTATTTATGTGTGAAAGTGTAGACAATGGGTGAAAGCATTGACATTGAATTTGTTGTAGGCGCTCGCCGCAATTGTGAGTTATTATAGTGAATAAACAACTGTACAAATTTAAAACTAAATATACAAATAAGAAGGGGGAGTGCATAAGACGCTATATTTGTTACCAAAACAATTGGAAGGCATTTCTGCAATTTATTAACAGAGAAGTTTGTATTTCGCCCAACAAAGATAATGTGCACTCGGATCATGGCGAGCAGGAAAAAATTATGAAGGAATTTCAATTAAAAAATTCTATTAAAAAAAGGTGTTTTCAAACCTAGTTTGGAAACTAACAAAATTCGTGCCGTTTTTAACGTCGAGTGCAGAAATGCTAAGGACGTTGCGGAACAGGTTGTTTTCAACAAAATGCAGAGATACTTGAGACGCATAAAAACTCAATCAATTCCGAAATCTGCACAAAGCCCTCAGGAATTTATTAATATTTTTGCAAAAAGTGAATACATGAGGCAGTACGGAATGTGCGAGAGCGTGTCGGATGAAAAATTTTATCAGACAACAGCCTTGCAGAAAGACTTTGCATACACTTTGTTTTGCTCCATACCAATGACAAATGGCTACAAACAACTACTTGAAATATACATTGGATACGAACGTCACGTAAGTTGTTAAGTTAAATTTTAATTGGCATATACTATTTATTCCTTATTGTATATTACAAATAGAGTCATAAAGCAAACTTAGGGATGTTGAAAGGGATTGAGCAGAAGTCTAAAACGGCATATTTAAAAAATCGCGCGCTTATGTGCTCATGTCAAGGAAAACCCTAAAAGTTTACGAACACGTTATGAGTTTTATAGAGGCAAACGTGTTTCGTCTTAAGCCAGTCTCTTTTACGACAGATTTTGAGAAGGCTCTGCGAAATGCTATTTTAAAGGTATATCCAGGGGTGCAACTGAAGGGGTGCTGGTTTCATTACTGCCAAGCATTGCGACGAAAGGTAGCAAGTATCTCTGAATTGACGAAATTTGTTAAAAGTATGGACGAGCCAAGAACAGTGTTTAGAAAGATGCTGGTATTACCACATCTTCCGGCAGATGAGATACCAAACGGTTTTAATATATGCAAAGAAGAAGCTAGAGTTGTGTTGTTCCGCAACGAACTAGTTCCAAGGAACTATTCCGGATAAGGAACTATTGGAACTATATCCGGCTCTTGCATTTATATAGTTCCTTTAGTTCATATAGTTCCAGTCGTGCATATAATTCCTTTCATTTGTATAATTAATTTTCTTCATTTAATTCCACACTCTCTTCGTTCCGTTTCTTAATCATTCAGATGCGGCTACATTGTTAGATAAACGTAAAATACATCCTCTTTACATCGCTTCAATTTATTTATTTTTATGTATTCATCCACCAAAAAATGAAAACAAAGAAAAGATTGGTTAAACTACTTCACTCTCGGAACTATTTGGAACGAAGGAAATAAAAAGAACGACGAAGGAGTAAGATTCATTGAACAATATCGCTCTGGGAACTATTTGGAACGAAGGAAATAGAAAGAACGATAAAAGAGAAAGATTCATTGAACTTTATCGCTCTCGGAACTATTTGGAACTATGGGACTATATTAAGGAACTAGTTCCTTTTGGAAAAAAGTACTAGAAATATCGACCGCTCCGGGAACTATATTGCCAAACTCTAGAGGAAGCGTACGCAAACCTCAAATGCTACGTTAAATCGGAAAACGTCTTTGATAAATTCTTTGAATATTATGAACGGCAATGGATAGATTTGGTAAGTATACATAGCATAAAGAAAACTAATCAGCAAATCATTAAAAATATGTCTTATTCCTAGGAAGCTCCAAAAAAAATTTCTGTCCATGGTGAGTGCGTGCGAACAACGAGTGCTGTTGAATCGTACAACAGTTTTCTGTGTACACAAATCCCAATGCACGGTACGTTTTGGGATTTTCTACAGGTTATTAAGCAGCAACAGTTTTAGAAGTATGTGGATTTGAAACAGATCTTGGACGGTGTTGCAGACATTTCACAACCACAAAAAAAAAACGAAATCGCGACAAGAAAGAGCAAGTCAAAATACTTACAAATCAGCTGAATTCGAAAATTAAAGCTACCCCTCAGGATGGGCTTTTATGCGAAATTTGTTTTAAAAATAAGAATTGTAAATCTTGTTTCGAGGGAATAAAACAAAAACATGTCGAACAATGTTCCTTAATTTTGTGTCCATTCTGCCGACAAATTGTTGGAAAATCCATAGAAATTTTTATTTGGTTTCTAATTGTATCTTGAAATAAATCTGAAATTGTATATGAACTGGCAAAACCTTTTATTTCGGAAAACGGACATAACGCCCAATGGGCGCTATGGGGGAGGACATAACGCCCAATTTCATTTTGGGCGTCAAGTCCTGGGTCAAGGCGGACATAACGCCCAATTTTGGGTGTTATGTCCGTTGGGCGTTAAGTCAGGTCGCCGGTCAAAATATCGTTAACAATATTTCTAAAAACTATTTTTATAGAAAAGTGCAAAAATTTTTTCTATGCCCTGATTTGTTACTCTATCCGGGAAATGCCGTTAAAGACTAGTATAATATAGGACAAGCCTGGTTAATGCAGGACTTTTCATATATCATTAAATTGTTTGTACGTACTCTGGACATAACCCTTAATGATTTTTCATAGTAATTTTTTGGAAAATAACTTCAAAAACTAGAAATTTATAGCCAAATTGCCTACAAAGGGACATTAATTACAATCATGCCAAAATTACGTCAGGAACATCATTGCTTCTATCGGAATCAATGAAAAAACTACTGAAAGCAATAGGGTATACATGATCCTTAAGGGTTCCTAATTTTTGATTCAAATCGGAAATACTTAGACCAAATATCACCTGATAAACTCAGGTAAGTAAAGGAACACAGCTCATTTGTCAAATTTCGGTCCATTGGAGGAAAATGACATAATAATGCATTTGCAACATCGTTTTTAAATATACTCCAATTTATGTTTTTCAACGAAACGAAGTTCTCTAATATAAAATTAAATTCCGAAAATGACAGTTTAAATTTTAATCGTAAATGGTCTGAAAAGGCTGGCAATGTACTTGTCGTAAAATTTTGGTTACATATTAAATTACAACTGACGATAAAGTGGTCCAAATGAGACGAACCACCTGGGCAGGTGGGATAAGAATCACAGATTCTAGACACATTTAAATTTTCTGATCTAATTCAATTTGAAAACACTTCACCATTATAGTTATTAACAGCATCTCCCTAAACTATGTTTTTAGCATTTAAGTCACCTGCTACTATTAGACCCCCAGTGGGAAAATTGGGAACATATTACATTGAAAATATATTTATTAACGCATTATAAGCAATACGTTCCAAAACGTATCCGTAAGAATCGAGAAAAGAATATAATTGGACAAAAAGTTAAATTATTAAATATATTATAGAAGATAAGTTATATAATATACCGAAAAGAATCGAACGAGCAATTCCACTTGACAAAAAAATTCATATTAGTTACCTCTTACATTCCCACTGGATACGACAAGGGAATGCAATGTTTCTTTTTGTATTTTTTTTTTATTTTTTTGTAATCCCGTTATCTGCCGACGCCTTTAAGTCGCAGCATAAATTTGCCAGTTTTGTTTGTGTCGTGCAACAATAAAGACGTAATTTTGTAAAAAAAATGTAATGAACTACTTTAATTTCTGTTTTTAATGAATGAATATTATTTTTTTGTATTCTATAAATACTTTTTTAACTACATAAAATCCTTTGGTCTGTTCCTTTACTTTTGTAAAAATGGTAAAACCGGCAAAAGTAGCAAAAGTTGTGAACGGCACTCATATGAATTGTGTGGTGTCAGAAGTAAAGGAACGCTTTTCGAGTAAAAAGTGGTAAAACTTGAAGATTTTTGCACGTAAAGGAACAGAGCTCTTATATTTCTAAATATAAATAAAAAATTAATGGTTTTTTATTTTAATGCAATAAATTACTTAAGGCATACGGGGGAATAAATTATTTATAAAAAGAGAATACATACATAATACGATGCATTCCAGTATATGAATTCCATTATATATTACTAAAGAACTATAAAAGAATATACCCATTGATTACACGATGCTTTCTATGGATACTATAAAGGAATATATTATTTTCCTAGGACATGCACCGTGTTACGAATAATGTATTCGGTAATCAATAAAACATAGTGGCTCTGTATTACCCGTTCGATTCCCATCGATTACATTTTCCCACTGGGCCATCGCATCTCTCTGAGAAATTTAAAATTGATGATAAGCCTTCGCAAATAAATCTTTTATCAAAGTTGGTCACATATTTGGTCTGAACTTAGATAAAGTTCAAAGAAAGACTACATCGGCCCACGTTTTAGTATAGCCCTCGCATAACGGTACCGCCCGATTTCAGGTATTCAGACCGATTTAGCTAGAATTTGGCATTTAGTGTTCCCAGTGATGTAGAAACTTCTCCACAAAAATTTTAAATGTTGGTCCCCGTTTTCTTATAGCCCTCAAATAACGATTCCGCCCGATTTCAGGTAATTTGACAGCTTTAGCTAGCTACATTTTCCGGCCGAATTAGGACAAAATAGCTATAATTTGGCATTTAGGGTTACAAGTGGTTCAAGTAATTTCTCAACTAAAATTGTGTGCATAAGAAAATAAAGTGTTTTTTTACCCTGGAACCTATCTCCGAACATTACATGGCTTTCCATAGAAAATCTTAATTCGTTTTGCGTCGTTACACTTTGAGTCGTGTTTTTTTGGAACGTATCAACGATGCAAAGCGAGGTCTTGGTGTATATGTTTTTGCCCACAGGTAAATGTAACTCCTGCAAAAAAGCTATATCAGCTTGATGCTGATCCAGTAATACATTTAGCTCAAGTTTTCTGCTTCAAATATTTACGGGGAGTACCCATTTTGAATATCTTTTACTAACTTCAAGCATTCTGATTTCGCTTGATCCTTTGACATATTTTTGTAATTAGACATAAAGTTTCTAATCTTATCTTCCAGGGTTAGAGCCTCAGCCTTACATATCACTTTCGCTACCTTTAAAAATTCTTGAATCAAATCAGGATTATCCTGGATAGCATAAATCCCCCAGATCCCTTAATAGCACTAGCAAAAGTTCTATTTGAAACTACTTCTGATGCTTTCAAAACACTAGCAATCTTTTTCCTAAATGAAACATAATTCTTGTAAGAGCTACAGCCTCCTTAATTTGCCGTATGTCCATACTTTCCGCATTTTACGCAGAAAACTTTGTCATCCAAACCTAATTGGCAAGCACCCTGTTCATTTGCTTGGTCACATTTAATTTTTAGAAAAATGACTTCATTGCTGACAAGACCAGCAAGGGGTATTTTTGTAGAAATCTTGGGTTTTTTCCATGTAACCGTTTGTTCAAGGACTTTGTTTTAATCCAATATTCTCATTTACTTTCCGATTAGGTTTAGGAGTTATTAAAAATAAACAAGTATCAAAAATCCATTCTTTCTAGAGAACTCTGTTGAAAACTTTGTAATGGTTCCTACAGTATCCGGTACAAAATGATCAATATCAGACTACTATAAGTCCTCTACTTCTTACCATTTGTCTTTTAAGCTCCTTGGGAGTATACGAATAAGATGAGATATTCCTTTCTCTTAGCAATTGCATCATCTCAGCGTGAGTCGTTGCATCTTTTAAGAATAGCTTGCTTTTGGTTTGAGACTGATTTTTGATTTTAAATTGGACATTTTTAGATTTCATCTGCTCAATATGAGATGTTATATTAACGTTTTCTAGGAAAATTGGTGGACAAAATGACTCTCTTATAACCGCTTTGGCATTCTCCTTATTTTTGGTAATATTATTTCGAACACTATTAACATTATACTCTATATATAAATCTCCTAAGAGTGAGTATCTATTGGAACGATTTATACCATCATGAGGTTTATCAGAATTTTTGAACGTGTACATAGAAAAATCAACTACAACATCACCATCAAGCTTTCTTTTCTTTTTCCCTTTAACTTCTTGGAATTCTTGAATATTGGGACTTGCCTCCTGGTAACATAATTCATTGTTATTTGACATTGTGGAATCTGTCTGGAGGGCAGAATCATTTGATTGTTCCGATAAATCACCTCGCCGTTGAGATTCTTAATTCGGTTCTTCGACCTCAGTGTCCACTTCACTTTCGTCCGATTCCTCGTATATAAATCAACTTCATAACAATACAAAAGAAGGAAGAAGTATCCATTCCGGTTTCCTCATGTTGGGAATCAGTTGATGATTTTGTTGTATCATACAATTAACCCGCGAATTTTTCGAATTCCAAGAATAGATTCGTCTTATTGGCGCGACACCATCATAAAAAGATAAATTTCTGAATATAACCATTGAAAAATATTTTCCAAATTTCCCTAGTGATTCACCTTGTGATGGGTGTATTTTTCCTCGGATAGTGTGTCGTAGACCTTAATGTAAAAAATCTAAAATATATTATTTATTGCTCTTGCTAATATGTTCTGCTATACTTACTTTCCAACATTGGGAAATAATTATTGATCCAGGTCTGATGTATTTTTTAATGAGGGACAGCATATGGCCCCTCTGGGTTGGTTTTCTACGGGAATCATAAAACTTTTATTTGGTTCTCATTCTACGCCTCCAAACATCCACTGTCCATCAACCGGATGACCGCGATGATATTTCCGCTTCCCGACTTTGGTGTCGTGGTTTTCTAGGATTTTTCCGGGCCGCCAATTTCACTTTGGGTCTGAACTATAGTCACAAACTTCTCTGCAGAAGTTGTTCCAGTCCACTGCAGCCCGAAATCCAATTGAAATCTCCTCCATTATATCGTTTAAGTAACTATTGCTTCGATTTTTCCCAGTAAATACAACAATTAGTATTTTCTACAGCAACGTCTGAAATTACATTTGCCCTTAGTACGGCCCCGAAACGTTATATTGCATCTAAAACGAAAAAAGTTTACAATTGCAAAAAAAGAACTTTGACTTACCTACATAACATCCATGACAATATGTGTAAGGACACAACTTTTATGCATGGCCCTGGTTGCATTTTAGAATGTCTTCCTTCCGAATAAGGCCCCATTCCTGAAGCTTTTCTATTACAGCTAAAGTTAGTGATTTCATCTCGGCACACATAAAATAACTCGCTCAAGTAAGTTAATTGTGTAACCATCTGTGTTCAAATGAGTTTGAAATTGAAAATTAAACTGAGGTTGAAAATAACCGCAAATTTCCAACGTGTAATCCATTTTCAATTGGAAACCAATTTGAATAAAATGGAAATCAAAATAATACTGTGTCATAATGTTTTTTTAAAGAAAAAAATGAAAAAAGAATGCAAAATAACTTACTTGCCGTAAAGGAAACTCCAATAACAACGAAATCAATATTTTGCTACTTACTTATCCATTTCTTAGAACAAAAAACTTTGGCCACGAAATTTTTTGCTATTAATTTATAATTTTGCTGTCCAAAGCATACTTTCTTGAAATCTGATGTAAGTTTGGAAAAAATATGTCTATGTGCAAAGACCCGGCCAAATCGTATACTCACTTCGTTAGTTATCGTTATCATCAGTCATTTTAGCTGATGACACCAGGGTTTTAAGAGTTTATTGAATGTGAGGACTTGCACCAGTAGGAAATCAGTCTCACGCTAAAGCAGAAGCCTAGACGATCTAGTACCAACGTACGTCAACCTCCCTTAATCACTGTCCGTCCACCTATCAGCAGCACACTCCCGAAGAAGTGCACTGTACCGTCTAACATCCCCATACACCAGATTTGAAGCAACCATATCATTAATCCTCAGGCCGCTGCAACCCACGTATCAACTTATGCAGAATAGCCCAACAAATCGCATCTACATCAGTGAGTACGGCGCACAGTGGAAAAAAATACCGATCTAGCGCGCCAAAAGTAAAAAAAAATCACATACGCCAATTTAAAAATTATTATTGTAGTATTAATTTAAAGGGTCCAAAGAATGCAACGGCATTTAAAATAATTTATTTTGCATCAGTCTAAGCGGAATAACGGTCCATTTTTGGTTGACATTTTTTGAACTAGTTTTGATAATATAGTTTAGTAGTCAATTTATGATCGTTGCATGCACTCTTCCTTCAAAGTCATTTTAAAGCTTTACTGAATTTAACTTTTCGTGAACCAGGTGATTTAAAAAATGTTGAATAAAAGATGTTATTTATTGCAACTCGGATTTTACACTTAAAACAGGTGACATCCGATTTTTTTCCAAATTGTGCACTTTGTTAAAGCTATTACTAAGGAGTGTCGAGGGATGGAGCGTAGATTTTTTATTTTATTTTTAGTACACATAGTTCTTAACCAATTTGTAAAATTTTAGCTGCAACAAACTGCAACATTTTATTTTATTACTATTTTTATTAATAGTATTTTTTATGTAAAAATGCTGAAATTAGGGCGGTACCTTTCTATCGGGGCCATATCAATGCGTGTACCTGTGTCGAAAATTCTCCGTCGGAATATTTTATACCACCAACGAAGACTTAATGTCAACTTTCAGCTATCTCGGTTGGATGATGTGGCTAAAACCTCAAAAATTACCGAAATCGGTGGTACCGGTCTATGGGGACTATATGAAAACGTGGACCTATACCGAAAATGTTTATAGGAGTGTATGCATAACCCCCACGGAGACTAAATACCAAATCTCAGCCGTTTCGGTTGGATAATGTGGTAGAAATCTGTAAAATATCGAAAATCGATAGGTACCATTCTACGGTAAAAATACAAATTTACCAAATATATTAATAAATGAAGTAAAATTGTCAATTTATAGCTGTTCATATGGAATTTATGGGCAAACATACAATAAAACATAGATTTGTACTTTTGGCGTGCTAAATCGGTAATTTTTTCCACTGTGCGGCGCAAGGTAGCACCTCAATCTGTGAACTGTGCTAACATAATGACCCACTGAAACGACAGGACAGACAGCTCACAACATTCTCGTCTGTGCATACCATATAGATGCACCATGTGTTCTAAGGCAACAAACAGTCCTCTTCTGAACGTTTGCTTATGTTCCAGTCTCTACGTAAACCCCTTCTGACAACAACGGCAATTGTCCTCAACTTATCTTTTAGTTATAGTTATACCTTGGTACTTGACTTGATTAACATATCGTATGTCATCTTCAGCAGTTCGAATGTGGGCAGGATGGCCATGGGCAAACCTACCTTTCAGCAACATTCGAACAGTTTTGTCTCGCGCCACCTCAACACCAATCCGATCACTGCAGAGGCCTACGATGGCCCGCTCACCACGACGCTTCAATTGGACGGGAATTACAACTTCATTCATGATAAACAGATCATTCTCCTATATACAAAGCAGACAAGTGTAGCTAACTCCCGTAACAGAGAATCCACCATGAGGTTCTAAACAAATAGACCACATGCATACACCCGCCATTTGTCCGTACCTCTAGCCTATGTAAAACCGAACAGATGTGAAGACACACTGTAGCTAACCTTGCTACCATAATCCTCTCCGCAGGGGTATTCTCTAAAAGGGAATATCGGGATTAACGACGCCACTGACACCAGTCTTAGAGGAGATCACCAGCCCCTCGATCACATGGGACTGAAACTGGAAGTAACTCGGTTACGAGATCCAACAAGAGGTCCCTTTTCTGGTACCGCAGGTGGCGTAGACAATTGGGCAATCAACCCTCCACACCATCACAGATCTTTTACGATCTTGTTGACGGCACTTTCACACAAAATAGGTCGCTGTTCGCCATCTCCAGCATGGAAGAGAGGAATAGACTTCGCTCCCAGCAGTGGGAAAGCTACTACCTTGTAATTATTGTGATTAGACTGATCCCGCATTGTAACACTTGTGTCATAATTACCCTATTCACAGATGGTGCCAAACTTATCACTTACTGGGTGTTCAGCCTCGATTTGAAGTGTCAACTACGAAGTCAGACCGGAGACTTTTTCTGGTGAAAGATGGTCCTCATCACCCTACCAAGAGGGAAGTGAAACCAATACAGTGGATCTTGAAATTGGTGCCTGCGAGATAGACCTGGAAGCTCTGTGGAGGGCAACCACTATTTAAGAGCTGGCCCCAAAGAGGCGCTGGTCGACGTATGATATCGCTGCTCCCGTGCAATGGTGCACCATGTTTTGAGCCTGTATAAGTTAGATACGTTGGCCTTCAACTTCTCGAGCCCAGTCGATCACGGATGCTGATTGACAGCTCGGGTATCACCTCTACAAGTTCCCTCTGCGGAGACCGGAGAGTGTAGATACCAACGGGCGACGGTTGTTGTTGGTTTGCTCATTTTGATACATAGGAGAGACTGTTCTCTCAATGGAATAATTGTAGTTGTATTAGTAATAAACGAAGATCCTCCGCGATCAACACGATCCTCTGCGATCCACGTGAACCTCTGCGTTCACTTTTGTTTTATCTCTCGAAGCGAAAGCATCAAGACCTCTGCGCCAACCCACGATTACAAAAGGTAATCTTTGTTGTAGTAAGAAAAGAAACACAATAAACATCAATCATATTTATATAAAGAATTAATACTGATTGTTTTTATTTCACTTGTTCTTTTCTCCCCCCACTGCTCATCATATACGGTAACTGAGAAATATAACCTATGGATCACCCCTCCCTCACCTCAACATTTTATCCTATCGAACTGGAGAATTTGTTGTTGCCCAACTAAACAGAGCCGTTAAGTCGATAAACATGTAAACTTCTTAACGTCACGTCCCATATGCTTTTGGAAATACCCTTGCCATAGTAAAAATAGTATTTTTCGGAAGGGTATTCTACAAATAAATCCAGCAGCATCTGAACTATATTGGGCGACTTGTTGGTCTGTGTCGGACTTCAGTAGGGGCGGCAGCAAACACCCTTGACGTCCTTATGGGCATTAAGATCGATGGCATTACTGGACTACGATTTGGAATTGATGAACCCTGGGCTGACGGCTGTGGTATTCCGGAACCTAAATATGTCGGGGTGGAACCTTACAGAAATGGCTTTCAGGCTAATGCCACAGCTGACTCCGACCCGTTAAAACCTGGCAAGTCTCAAAGAACGTTCAATGTTGGTCCCATTGGTTCGGATGCACATTCCCAACTAACTCGGATCTGGCTCTGAGCGGGAGACCTCATAGGGGTCAACCCTCGCATGGACCTAGAAATAGGAACCCATGGGATCTTAACGTGACTGCACATTTTACGAGTGGAGATAGCGGCTTTGAATTGTAACCTAGAAATCTAACATGAGCAAACAAAGAGAACAAATATAGATTGCCCATTCAAAAGAAGTTCGGTGATTGTGATGGGGACACTGGCTAATAATGCAGGCGAAGAAGCGTTTAAAATCCAGAAAGTGAAAATCTTAGCAGGCTAGTAAAAAGATAACATTGTTGGATGAATTAATTTAAGTCGCCCTACAACTCGATCCTGTTTCCCAGCAAGCGGGACGTAACCATGACGACTCAACCGCTGAGAACGGACTCAATATACACCGGCATGATCATCCAGATGGCTTTATACATCCATTGTTGTTGGTAAGGAGATTTTCAGCAATATTACAACTCCAGAACAAAACTTTGAAATTAAATATGGAAATAAAACTGGTAGTAATATCAACTACGAAGCCTGACCGACGACTTTATTCTGGTGAAAGATAGCCCTCATCATCCTACCAAGAAGGAAGTGAAACCATGGTGCCTGCGAGATAGACCTGGAAGTTCTTTGGAGGGCAAGCATTCTTTAAGAGCTGGCCCCAAAGAAACGCTGGTCGACGTATGATATCGCTGATCGCGTGCAATAGTGCACCATGTAAACTGCTTAACCACACGTCCCATCAACTTTTGCAAATACCCTTGCTATGGTAAAAATAGTATTTGTCAGAAAGGTATTCTACAACTAAAACCAGCAGCATCTGAACCATATTAGGAGGCTTGTTGGTCTGTGTCTGACTTCAGTAGGGGCGGCAGCAAACACACTTGTCATCCTTATGGGCATTAAGATCGATGGCATGACTCGACTACGATTTGGAATTGATGAACCCTGGGCTGATGGCTGTGGTATTCTGGAACCAGAGTATGTCGGGTGGAACCTTACAGAAATGGCTTTTAGGCTAATGCCACAGCTGCCGCTAAAATCTGGCAAGTCTCAAAGTACGTTCAATGTTGGTCCCATTGGTATGGATGCATATTCCCAACTAACTCGGATCTGGCTCTGAACTGGAGACCTCATAGGGGTCTATGGACCCATGGGATTTTGACGTTACTGCACATTTTACTAGTGGAGATAGCAGCTTTGAGTTGGGACCAAACAAACTAACATGAACGAACAAAGAGAACAAATATAGAGGTTGAAGAAACCGCATTTGGAAGATGCTCGGGTCTACGAGTCGAAAAAATGGGAGGTGTAGATTCCCTATTCAAAAGGAGTTCGGTGATTGTGATGGTGACACCGGCCAATAAGCCAGGCGAAGAAGCGTCTAAAAATAAAATTACAGGAAATGAAAATCTTAGGAGGCTCGGAAAAAAATAACACTGTTGGATGAATTCACTCGACCCTGTTTCCAAGCAAGCGAGAAGTAACCATGAAGACTGCAACCGCTAAGAATGGACTCAATATACCCAGGCATGATCATGCAGATGGCTTTATACATCCATTGTTGTTGGTAAGGAGAATGTCAGCAATATTACAACTCCTTGGAACGCAGTGACAAAAATTAAATCCCTTATCTCCAGTACAAAACTTTTAAGGTGAATAGGTGGGAAGTTTTACAGCGGAAATTGCAGTAAAATATCCTTAAAAAATATATAATAATATTTGTTCCACAAACATCCCAGGGGGGACAATGGAGACTTCTTTTACATAAATGAGTGCTCCTCGATTCATATTAGCTCAATGATATGGGACCTACAGTTTATCGCCGAGTCCGAACGGCATGTCCTAAGACACCACTTTTAGAGAAGCGCCACCGTGGTGCAATGGTATGCACACCCGCCTTGAACGCAGAAGGTCGTGGGTCCGATTCTCCGGCTAGGCAACCTCAAATTTTCAACGGTGGCAAAATACCCCTCAGTAATGTTGGCAACATTTCCTGAGTATTTCAGCCATGTAAAACTTCACTATCCTTAAAAAATATATTATTCCTTAAAGCCCAATCTGAAAACTACTTCCATTGCCAATTTCAATTTTCTTCATTTTCCTCTGCAAAATTTAAATTCATCACCAATCTAATCATAATTTGAAACAGAAAATCAATATCATCTCCGGTCATTTCACCTCCACATCCTTTTCTTCCATGTGCATATTTCTCAATCTAACTCATCATTGTTTTCATAACAAATATTTTCCGAATGGTTTAATCCATGATAACTCTCTCATTACCTTTTGGAATCATACATATGAACATACATACAACCTGTTTACAGGTTCATGTGTTCGATTGTCCTTTCAAAAGAAAAAGAATGTCCGTACTTAAGGCAACATTGAAAAGCAATTTGCACAAATTACCCCCTGGTCATTGGTTTGGTTAGAACGGAACAATTCGTGGTTCAAAACCTCAGCACAAGAAACATTGACCACTGCTGACGGTGGTCGATGTTATGTTTCAGTATATGAGGAGTATCTACATCCCAAACACCACCGGAAGCTATGAAAATAACATAAGATTGTAATGTTGTATGAAAAAAGAGATTGAGGGAATGGGTTATAACCCCCACCGCCGGCAGACAGAACAACTAACATGTTCCAATTAAGGAAACATACCACAAGAAGAATATTTGCAAATGGACGGAGAACACAACCATAACAGAAATTGTAAATGTTCTCGAGACAATGTTAAGGTAAGAGAAAATCTGATGATGATAATGTAGTTGTTTATGTCATGTGTGGTTGGTAATGACGGTTAAGTAGATAGAGGGGAGGTTATTGTTGGTGAATAATATTTCCCAGTAAAAGAAAAAGGGTTCGTTTGTTAATTGAAGATATCACTGAGGGTCTATAAAAGATCGAAGAGATTTCAGAGAAGTTTTCTATAGATAAAAGAGCTCCCTTCTATAAATAGAAGACATCATATAATTAGAAGACACATAAAGGGGTCTTCTTTAGAGTGAACGCCTCCTAAATGGGTATTTTGTAGACAGAATACCTCCTAAACGAGTCTTCAATCGAAAGGAGACCTTCTAAATGCTCTTCTATAAACACAAAACATCCTAAAGGGCTCTTCTATTGGCCTAGAGGGATCTTCTATAGAAACAAGATTTCTTAAAAGGGTCTTCTACAAACAGCAGACCTCCTAAAGGTTTTTCTGTAAAGAGGTCTAGTATAACGACTTTTCTATAAAAAGATCTCCAAAAAAGCTTTTCTATTGATAGAAGACCTCCGAAAACGGGTCCATAGAACGAAGAACTCCTAAAGGGGTCTTCTATGGAGACCATACGTCCTGAATGACTCTTCTATAAACAGAAAAACTCATAAAGGGTCTCTATATAAAGAAGACTTCTTAAAGAGGCTTCCTAGAAACAGAAGACCCACTATTGGGATCTTCTGTAGAAAGAAGACGTCTTATAGAAATACGATTTCCTTAAGGGTCTCGTCAAAACCTGCCTTACTGACACAATACGTCCTAAAGGGAGGTATAAAGGGATACCAGACCTCTTAAAGGAAATTTAGATACAATACCTCTCAAAGGGTTCTTCTATAGAAAGGAGATCTCTTCAAGGCTTCTTCCATAAACAGAAGACCTCCCAAAAGGTTAATTGTATAGAAAGGAGACCTCCTAAAGGGACGTTTTGTTGGTAGATGACCTCCTGAAGGGACCTTTTGTTGATACAAGACCTACTACATGTATCTTCTGTAGATAGAAGACCCCTTAATGGCGTCTTCTATAGATAGAAGACTTCCTAAAGGTGCCGTCTACAGATAAAAGACCTCCTAAGAGGTCATCTATGGATAGAAGGCCTCTGAAAGGAGACTTTATATATAAAAGACCTCCCGCAAGAAGACTTCCTAAATGTCTTCTATAGATAGAAGATCTCTTACAGGTATCTTCTATAGATAAAAGACCTCTTAAATTGGTCTCCTATAGCAATGAGATTTCCTAAAGAGCTCTTCTATGGGCAGAAGACCTCTTTAATATATATAAGTCTTCCTGAAGGGGCCTTCAATAGATTTAAGACCTCATAAAGCGGTCTTCTATAGATAAAAGACCTCATAAAGAGGACATTCATCGATAGAAGGCCTCCTAAAGGAGCCATATGTTGATAGAATACTTACTACAGGTATCTTATATAGATAGAAGTCCTCTTTGTTGTTGTTGTAACAGTGTTTTTTATTGTGTTTGTATGTTCGTTCCTCTGTTCAATCTCGCTCTGGGTCTATCTCCAGTTCCAGAAGAATGGCTGCTTCGATGGGATGTAGCCACAGATCCACTGGAGTTAGATGGGTAGGTTTGGCGGGGCAGTTGAAAAGGTGTTCTGTGTCGTGCGGGCCCATGCCGCACACTGGGCAGATGTCTTACACGGCGCGATCGATTTCCGCCCAATAAGAATTTAGGCGACTGCAATATCCCGGGCGAAGTTGAGCCAAAACTACTCTGGCTTGTCGTGGCAGCTGACGCTCCTCAGCTGCAATAGATGGGGGATGTACTCCGAGTACTTTATTCACACTATAATTGCTTAAGGCCTTGGCAACTGCGTCCGTGTGAATGCTATTCAAACCTGCTTGATATGCTTGTTGATATAGGGGTTCTCTCCTGTATCGTTGGACCTCTCCCTCTAGAGCATGGATATCCTTCCTGATCTGCCTGAATGTGTCGGGCCTACCCACAAGATGGTGATTGGGATGGCTCACACGGTAACATCCAAGCAGGCACTGCAACGAAAGCATCTCATTGTGTTGCTTTACTGGAAAAATCTTTGCCTCCTCATGTAGATGGTCCACTGAAGATTTGAGGAGGCACCCTGTTGCTGTTCTCAGGTCGGCATTCTGGCAAGTTTAAATCTTTTTCCAATTCGTATCACATAATCTCGGGGACCAGACTGGCGCCGCATAGCTTACCACAGACCGACCTATCGCGTTATATGTGGTCAACAAGGTTTCTTTATCTGCACCCCAAGTGCTGCCGGCTAGGGATTTGAGGACCTTGTTGCTACTTTTCAGTGAAAGTAGTGTCGAATGTGACCCCTAAAATTTTGGGGCAGTTTGTGGTCGGAGTTCTGTTACCGTCGACCACGACATTCAATTCTCTTCCAAACTGCGCTGTCCAGGTGGTGAACAGAGTGACTGTTGATTTTGTGGCGGAAATCTGCATATTCCTCGAATGGAAAAAGGTGGTAAGATCGGTTAAGTAGCTGTTTAGTCTCTCACAGATGTCATCAGGATAGGTATCCGACGCCAGGATCGTGCAATCATCCGCATATATTACGATCTCGATGCCGTCTGGAGTGGGCGAAATACAGGAGAGGTAGAGGTTAAACAGTTCCGGAGATATCACCCCAGCTTGGGGAACTCCCTGTTTCACTCTACGGGGTTTGGACTTCTTATTCCTGAATTCCACGTACGACTGGCGTCCACAAATATAGTTGACTATCCAACGTTTCAATATCCTCAAACAGCGTGGAGTGCCTGACTGTATAAAAGGCTTTTGCTAAGTCGATCGCCACCATCACTGTTCTATCGTCCGCTCGTCTCTGGTTGAATCCTTGACAGATATATGTGGTAATGGCGTGCAGGGCTGTTGTCCATGCTGATGATCGACAACTTGATAGCTACTTCTGATACTGGGGAAAAGTAAGGCCTCAAGTGCGAAATCGGCCTGTACGATTCACTTTTGCTGGCATCCTTGCCTGGCTTCCGTAGTGGGGCCACCCTGCCCATTGTCTCCTATGCAAAGGAGATTTCCCAAAGGTTTATTCTATAGAGAGGAGACCTACTAAAGGGGTCTTCTTTTGACAGAGGACTTCCATAAGTGGTATTATGTTGATAGACCTCATAAAGGGGACATCCATCGATAGAAGGAGCCTTATGTTGATGGAAGCCTACTCAGGTATCTTCTGTATATAGAAGACGTCCTAAAGGTGTCTTCTGTAGATAGAGGATCTCCTAAACGTGACTTCTATAGATATAGATAGAAACAGAAGACCTCATAAAAGGGTCTTCAATAGATATACATCTTCCTAAAGGGGTCTTCTATAGGTATAAGACCTCAAAATAGAATCTTCTATAGATAGAAGAGCTCATAAAAGGGTCTTCCATCGATAGAAGAACTTCTAAAGGGTACTTTTACAGATGTAAGACCTTATAAAGGGGTCTTCTATAGATAGAAGACCTCTTAAAGGTGTCTTCTATAAATATTAGACCTCCTAAGGGTGTCTCCTACAGAAAGGAGATTTACCAGAGAATTATTCTATACAAAGGAAACCTCCTAAAGTGGTCTTCTTTTGACAGAGGACTGCCATAAGTGCTCTTATGTTGATAGACCGCATAAAGGGGACATCCATCGATAGACGACCTACTACAGGTATCTTCTGTAGATATATGACGTCCTAAAGGTGCCTTCTGTAAATAGAGGACCTCTTAAACGTGACTTCTATAGATATAGATAGAGACAGAAGACCTCCCAAAAGGGTCTTCAATAGATATACATCCTCCTAAAGGGGACTTCTATAGATATAAGACCTAAAAAAGGAATCTTCTATAGATAGAAGACCTCATAAAGGGTCTTCCCTAAATAGAAGACCTGTTAACGAGGTCTTATGTTGATAAAAGACCCCCGTAAAAGGACCTTATGTTGATTGAAGACCTACTAAACGTATCTTCAGTAGACAGAAGACATCCTAAAAATGACTTTTATATATAGAAGACCCTCTAAATGAGACTTCTAAAGACAGAATACTACCAAAAGGTGTCTTCTAGAGATAGAAAAACCTCCTTAATGAGACTTCTGTTCACGGAGTACCTCCAAAAGGTGTTTTCTGTAGATAAAAGACTTTCTCAAGGAATCTGCCATATATAGAAGACCTCCTAAAGATGTGTTCTTCTGTAAATAAAAGATCCCATAAAGGGTCACTTATAGGCAGAAGACATCCAAAAGAAGACGTCTATAGATAGAAGAACTCCTAAATGTGTCTTCAATAGATATAAGAACTCGTAAAGGGATCGTCAGTAGACATAAGTTCTCCGAAAGGGGTATTCTCTAGATATAAGACTTCATGAAAGGGTATTCTTAAAGGTATCCTCTTAAAGGTGTATTCTATAGATGTAAGACCACCTAAAGGGGGTCCAATAAATATAAGTCCTATTATAAGACTTTATAAAGGGGTCTTCTATACTATATATAAGATTTCGTAAAGGGATCTTTTATATATAAAAGACCTCATAAAGGGGTATTCCATAGATAGAAGACCTACTAAAGGTGTCTTCTGCAGATAGATGACTTCCTACAGGCGTCTTATGTAGATAGAATACCTTTTAAAGGTGTCTTGCATAGATACAATACCTCTTAAAAGGGTCTTCTATAGAAACAATATCCCTTATGTGTATGTTCTATAGAGCTCTCCTGTTGATAGAAGGGCTAAAGGGAGCTTAGAAGACCTACTAAAGGGATCTGCTATATTTAGAAGACTTCCTAACGGTGACTTCTGTAGATAGAAGACTATCTAAATGAGACTGTAAAAGACAAACGGCCCCCTAAAGGTGTCTTCTGTAGATAGAAGACCTCCTATATGTGACTCCTAGAGATAAAAAACCTCCGAAAGCTGTTTTCTTCAATGAACATAAAACCTCATAAAGAGGTCTTCTATAGACACAAAATCTTCAAAAGGAGACTTCCACAGATAGAAGACCTCCTAAATGTGTCCTCAATAGATATAAGACCTCTTAAAGGCATCGTCCATATATATAACGCCACCGAAAGGGGTCTTCTATAGATATAAGACCTCATCCATCGATAGAAGATCTTCTAAAAGGTCCTTCTATAGATGTAAGATCTCATAAAGGGTTTTCTATAGATAGTAGACCTCTTAATGGGTCATCTATAGATGGTAGACCTCTGAATATGTCTTCTATAAAGAGAATAACTTTTATGGGGGCCGTCTATAGAAAGGAGACCTCGTACAGCTGTGTTCTTTATAAATATAAGACATCCAAAAGGGGTGTTCTATAGGTATAACTCCTTCTATAGATGTAAGACCTCCTTAAGGGAAAGAACAATTCTTATAGGTATTTTCTGTAAATAGAAGACCTCTCAAAGGCATATTCTATAGAAAGAAGACCTCTTAAAGGGGATCTCTGTGGATATAAAACTTCCTAACAGGTTCGTATATCAATATAAGACATCTTAAAGGGGTCTTCTATAGAAGGAACACACCTAAAAAAGTCTGCTATAGATAGAAAACCTCAGAAAAGAAGTTTTTATAGATAGAATACCTCATAAGAGGCTTCTATAAGTAGAAGAGCTCCTTAGAGGAGGATTCTATAAAAAGGAGGCTTCCTCAAAGGGTGTTCTATACACAGCTGCCTTCGCATAGGGGATATTCTATAGATGGAATACATTCTAAAAGGGTTTTCTGTAGATATTAGACCTCCTGAGGGGGGTTTCAATAAAAAGGATGTTTGCTAAAGGGGGGCTTTTATAAAGAGAATACCTCCTAAAGGGCTCTCCTATAGATAGGAGACAGAAGACCTCCTTAGATTTTGGCTGTGATATTCCCTGTAAAAATTTACCACTTTTATGACTCTAGAAGTAACCCGTATTACCATCCCATCCCATTATCTCCGATTTCCATACCTTTATTTTATTTCGATTTTCGAACTTATATCTAAACATTGATAATACTTAAGAAAATGTTTGCTGGACATTTAATCAACATTCTTCCTTTCTCTCTGTTCCAACATTACAATCATTGACGTCATTTGCTCATCAGCATTCTCCTTCCATGACCTTGCTGTCCCCTTTTTATTATGTAAGCTTGTCCTTTATTCCCATGCCTGATTGGCAGCCAAATATAAAGCGAACAATGTTTGAACACTTAACAAATAGTCGGCTTGTGTCTCAAGTGGTCCCTGCAACTCAAACTGTTGACACAGAACGCGTACATAATCAATGACTGTCTGTTGGCCAGCCGCACACTGCTGGTAAGCCTGTTGTACAGTACCCGCTACATTGGCATATGAACGTGGCCAGTCAATTATAATGTTTTCAATATCCTTACGAGGTTGTACATCATAAACGGATTGAGTCATGTGTACATGTTCAACCTCATTTATCCATTTATCGATGTCCTTATTAGATTTTGCCATTGGCACCATGGTAGCGGAGGAGGAGCGGCCATTACTGCCACTGCCAGTCAGGGCGGAACGTAATTTCATATTCAACAAACTGGGTTCACTTTGTGTGCCGGACGGTTCGTCGAGAAAGTAGAGGCCTAACTTCTCTAAATGCCCCTCAACTTCCCGTCCTCGCTGTGGATTAAGCATTGGTGGTCCAGTGACACGCAGAAATGCATCAACATCACCCACAGCCGGTACATAATCCGGTATAAATGGTTGCAAATGATAAGCGGTCTCAATATGCTGCGGTATATATTTGAAAATGTAAGGAAAGAGATCCTTAACTTCTTGTGGAACTGGTAATTGCTCCCATTTTTCTGGTGTTATTGACATCTGGGAAGCCTCCCAATTGGGTGTGTAATCTCCCGCTGCCCCCTTTGACTCTTCTCCACCCTCATCACTATCAGTTTCCGATGCATCTGAATCATTATCCAATACCTTGGCTGTGGGTAAATTCATTTTCATTCTTGAGCTACCTGGACGCAGGGGATTATTGCGGGCTATTGCACCACCAACTGCTCCACCACTATTCCGTTTCATAAAGTCTGATGATGGTGGCTCAGTGTGAATTGGTTGTATCGACGGTTTTGCCTCCATTTGTATATCGCTATCATCTTCTTCATCATCGTCGTCATCTTCATCATCATGATCTAAAATATCCTGCAGTAGACCATCATCATCGGTTGAATTGCCATGCATCTGGAGGGGGAAATGTGAAAGTTAGTAAAAAAGTCTTTAGAAGGGAATGGAATTTTCTATTGATAGAAAACATCCTGAATGGCAGTTCTTTGGATAGAAGTAAACCCAAAGGGTACATCTATAGATATAAGACCTCCTAAAGAGGTCTTTTGTAAATATATAACCTGCTAAGGTGATCTTCTATAGACAGATACTTCCCAAAGGTGTCAAAAGATTAAAAACTTCTCTTAAAGCGATCTTCTATAGATAGAAGGACGCCCAAAGGGATTTTCTATAGATAGAATACCACTCCAAAGGATCTCCTACCGATAAAAGACCTCCTAAATGAGCATTGTATATATATATATATAGAAGACCTCCTTAAGGGGCGCTCTATAGATTGAAAAACTCCGAAAAATGTTTTCTATAGATAGAAGACCTACGAAGGGGGTCTTCTATACATAGAAGATCTCCGAAAGGGGTCTTCTATACATAGAAGACCTCCGATAGGGGTCTTCTATCTATAGAAAACATTTTTCGGAGTTTTTCAATCTATAGAGCGCCCCTTAAGGAGGTCTTCTATATATATATACAATGCTCATTTAGGAGGTCTTTTATCGGTAGGAGATCCTTTGGAGTGGTATTCTATCTATACATAGAAGACATCCGAAAGGGGTCTTCTATACATAGAAGACCTCCGAAAGCGGTGTTTTATACATAGAAGTCCTCCGAAAGGGGTCTTCTACACACAGAAGACCTCCGAAAGGGGTTTTCTATACATAGAAGACCTCCGAAAGGGGTCTTCTATACATAGAAGACCTCCGAAAGGGGTCTTCTATACATAGAAGACCTCCGAAAGGGGTCTTCTATACATAGAAGACCTCCGAAAGGGGTCTTCTATACATAGAAGACCTCCGAAAGGTGTCTTCTATACGTAGAAGACCTCCGAAAGGGGTCTTCTATACATAGAAGAGCTCCGAAAGGGGTCTTCTATACATAGAAGAACTCCGAAAGGGGTCTTCTCTACATAGAAGTCATCCGAAAGGGATATTCTATACATAGAAGTCCTCCGAAAGGGGTCTTCTATACATAGAAGACTTCTTGTATACATAGAAGACCTCCGAAAGGGGTCTTCTACACATAGAAGTCGTCCGAAAGGGGTCTTCTCTACATAGAAAACTTCCGAAAGGGGTTTTCTATACGTAGAAGACCTCCGAAAGGGGTATTCTATGCATAGAAGTCCACCGAAAAGGGGTCTTCTATACATAGAAGACCTCCGAAAGGGGTATTCTATACATAGAAGTCCACCGAAAAGGGGTCTTCTATAAATAGAAGATCTCCGAAAGGGGGGAGAAGACCTTCGAAAGGGGTCTTCTATACATAGAAGACTTCCGAAAGGGGTCTTCTATACATAGAAGACCTCCGAAAGGGGTCTTCTATACATAGAAGACCTCCGAAAGGGAACTTCTATACATAGAAGACCTCCGAAAGGGGTCTTCTATACATAGAAGGCCTCCGAAAGGGGTCTTCTATACATAGAAGACCTCCGAAAGGGGTCTTCTATACATAGAAGACCTCCGAAAGGGGTCTTCTATACATAGAAGACCTCCGAAAGGGGTCTTCTATACATAGAAGACCTCCGAAAGGGGTCTTCTATACATAGAAGACCTCCGAAAGGGGTCTTCTATACATAGAAAACCTCCGAAAGGGATCTTCTCTACATAGAAGACCTCCGAAAGGGGTCTTCTCTACATAGAAGACCTCCGAAAGGGGTCTTCTCTACATAGAAGACCTCCGAAAGGGGTCTTCTATACATAGAAGACCTCCGAAAGGGGTCTATACATAGAAGACCTCCGAAAGAGGTCTTCTATACACAGAAGACCTCCGAAAGGGGTCGTCTATACATAGCAGACCTCCGAAAGGGGTCTTCTATACATAGAAGACCTCCGAAAGTGGTCTTCTGTACATAGAAGACCTCCGAAAGTGGTCTTCTGTACATAGAAGACCTCCGAAAGGGGTCTTCTATACATAGAAGTACTCCGAAAGGGATCTTCTATACATAAAAGACCTTCGAAAGGGTTCTTATATACATAGAAGACCTCCGAACTGGGTCTTCTATACATAGAATACCTCCGAAAGGGGTCTTCTATACATAGAAGACCTCCGAAAGGGGTCTTCTATACATAGAAGACCTCCGAAAGGGGTCTTCTATACATAGAAGACCTCCGAAAGGGGTCTTCTATACATAGAAGTCCTCCGAAAGGGGTCTTCTGTACATAGAAGTCCTCCGAAAGGGGTCTTCTATACGTAACCTCCGAAAGGAGTCTTCTATACATAGAAGACCTCCGAAAGGGGTCTTCTATACATAACCTCCGAAAGGGGTCTTCTATACACAGAAGACCTCCGAAAGGGGTATTCTATACATAGAAGTCCTCCGAAAGTGGTCTTCTATATATTGAAGACCTCCAGAAATTGCCTTCTATAGATAGAAGACCTACTAAAGGTTTCATCTATAAATAAGTTATAGAATAATAGACAGAAGACCTTCTCAAGGTGTCTTCCATAGACCTCCTATAGGGGTCTTTTATAGATAGAAGACCTCCTAAAGGGGTCTTCTATACATAGAAGATTTCTTAAAGGGCTATTCTATAGATGGAATACCTCCTAAAAGGGTCTTATATAGATGGAAGACCTCCGAAAGGGGTCTTCTATACATAGAAGACCTCCGAAATAGGTCTTCCATACATAGAAGACCTCCGAAAGAGGTCTTCTATACATAAAAGACCTCCGAAAGTGGTCTTCTATACATAGAAGTCCTCCGAAAGGGGTCGTCTATACATAGAAGACACCCGAAAGGCGTCTTCTATACATAGAAGACCTCCGAAAGGGGTCCTCCATATCCCATCTATTCTATATTCTTTCTTTATATCTGTCTTTTCACAAAAATTCACTGTATCCTTGATACACATTGTCCTTACCATTGTACGCTGTCGAGGTCTTCCTACCATATCCATTCCTCCACGTTTTAATGCATTGCCACTTCCTCCTCTTTGGCCGGCACCACCGCCAGCAACGGATCTACCGCTACCCAAAACACTTGCTTTGTCGCTATTACTTCCGCGGCTCGAGATACGTTCCACCTTGGCATTGTTGGCTGGTGGTGGTGGTCCTCCTTTAATGTTCGCTGGCCCAGACAAAGAAGCATTCACTGGAATCTCTTCATCATAATAGTTCATGCTAACAGAATCTGGAAAATTAAGAGGAACCGCCAGCAGTTGGTTGTTTGTGGTATAACAATGGTGGTGGTGGTGTTGATTGCGATGATGACGATGTTTCTTTCACTTCTCTATTGCCTTGGAATATCCGTTTTTTTTCTATTTGCCAGTGGTCTTTTGTTTGGTTTGCAGGATATTTGCTGCCGTGTGAGCTGTTGTTTTCAGCCAAAAGGGAAAGGATTATATTTTCCAGTTTTGGTTTTCCTTTTTGCAATTTTTCCGCTCTTCACTAAGCAGAGCAGAGAATAGTAAAGCACAAAAGCAAACAACTTAAAAATGGCTATTGTTTTAGAAGTTCCTCCGTTTTTTTTTTCAGGCTCAATGAAAAGCTACACCAGTAATTATGCCACTAGTAGCTGTTACCTTGACAACAACTACCGGTCGCCTTTGGTTGCCTTGGTAATGTGAAAATGCAGTGAAATTGTGGAAAGCAAATTCTTGATAAAAGTAATCGGTAAGATGAGTACTTAGTTTTGGATTTAAAGATGGCCGTAAGCATGGATTTTTAAATATTTTTTAGACACCTAAGGACACATAAACGTGGATTTTTAAAGAATATTTCGTCACCAACGTGGATTTTTTAAGAATATTTATTCACCAATGTGGATTTTTAAAGAAAATGTCTCTTCAACGTGGTTTCTTGAAGAATATTTCTTCACCAACGTGGATTTTTTAAGAATATTTATTCCCTAATCTGCATTTTTAAAGAAAATTTCTTCTCCAACGTGGATTTTTAAAGAATATTTCTTCACCAACGTCGATTTTTTAAGAACATTTCTTCACCATTGTGGATTTTTATAGAATATTTCTTCACCAACGTGGATTTTTAAAGAATACTTCTTCACCAACGTGGATTTTTGAAGAATATTTCTTCACGAACGTAGATTTTTAAAGAATATTTCTTCCCCAACGTGGATTTTTAAAAAATATTTCTTCACCAACGTGGATTTTTAAATAATATTTCTTCACCATCGTGGATTTTTAAATAATATTTCTTCACCAACGTGGATTTGTAAAGAATATTTCTTCACCAACATGGATTTTAAATCAAAATTTCTTCAACAAAGTGGATTTTTAAAGTATATTTATTCACCATCGTGGATTTTTAAATAATATTGCTTCACCAATGTGGACTTTTCAAGAATATTTCTTCACCAACGTGGATTTTTAAAGAATATTTATTCAGCAACGTGGATTTTTAAAGAATATTTCTTCAGCAACGTGGAGTTTTAAAGAATATTTCTTCACCAATTTGGATTTTTAAAAGAATATTTCTTACCCAAGGTGGATTTTTTAAGAATATTTCTTCACCAATGTGGATTTTAAAAAAATATTTCTTCACCAACGTGGATTTTTGAAAAATATTTCTTCACCAATGAGGATTTTTAAAGAATATTTCTTCACCAACGTGGATTTTAAAAGAATATTTCTTCACCAACGTGGATTTTTAAAGAATATTTGTTCACCAATGTGGATTTTTAAAGAATATTTCTTCACCAATGTGGATTTCTAAAGAATATTTAAATAAATATTTAAAGAATATTTCTTCACCAACGTGGATTTTTAACAAATATTTCTTCACCAATGTGGATTTTTAAAGAATATTTCTTCACCAACTTGGATTTTTAAAGAATATTTCTTCGTGGATTTTTAACAAATATTTCTTCACCAATGTGGATTTTTAAAGAATATTTCTTCACCAATGTGGATTTTTAAAGAATATTTCTTCACCAACGTGGATTTTTAAAGAATATTTCTTCACCAATTTGGATTTTTAAAGAATATTTCTTCACCAACGTGGATTTTTAAAGAATATTTCTTCACCAAAGTAGATTTTTAAAGAATATTTCCTCACCAACGTGGATTTTTAAAAAATATTTCTTCCCCAACGTATATTCTTAAAGAAGATTTTTTCACCAACGTGGATTTTCGAAGAATATTTCTTCACCAACGTGGATTTTTTAAGAATATTTCTTCACCAACGTGGATTTTTGAAGAATATTTCTTTACCAACGTGGATTTTTGAAGAATATTTCTTAACCAACGTGGATTTTTAAAGAATATTTCTTCACCAACGTGGATTTTTAAAGAATATTTTTTCACCAACGTGGATTTTTAAAGATGATTTTTTCACCAACGTGGATTTCTAAAGAAAATTTTTTCACCAACGTGGATTTTTAAAGAATATTTCTTCACCAACGTGGATTTTTAAAGAAGATTTTTTCACCAACGTGGATATTTAAAGCAGATTTTTTCACCAACGTGGATTTTCGAAGAACATTTTTTCACCAACGTGGATTTTTAAAGAATATTTCTTCAACAACGTGGATTTTTAAAGAAAATTTCCTCACCAACGTAGATTTTTAAAGAATATTTCTTCACCTACGTGGATTTTTAAAGAATATTTCTTCACCAATGTGGATTTTTAAAGAATATTTCTTCACCAACTTGGATTTTTAAAGAATAATTCTTCACCAATGTGGATTTTTAAAGAATATTTCTTCACCAACGTGGATTTTTAAAGAATATTTCATCACCAACGTGGATTTTTAAAGAATATTTCTTCACAAACGTGGATTTTTAAAGAATATTTCTTCACCAACGTAGATTTTTAAAAAATATTTTTTCACCAACGTGGATTTTTAAAGGATATTTCTTCACCATCGTGGATTCTTAAATAATGTTTCTTCGCCAACGTGGATTTTTAAAGAATATTTCTTCACCATCGTGGATTTTTAAATATTTCTTCACCAACGTGGATTATTAAAGAATATTTCTTCACCAACGTGGATTTTTTATGAATATTTCTTCACCAACGTGGTTTTTTTAAGAATATTTCCTCACCAACGTCGATTTTTTAAAAATATGCCTTCACCAACGTAGACTTTTTAAAAATATTTCTTCACCAACGTGGATTTTTAAAGAATATTACTTCACCAACGTGGATTTTTAAAGAATATTTTTTCACCAACGTAGATTTTTAAAAAATATTTTTTCACCAACGTAGATTTTTAAAGAATATTTTTTATTTTTAACCAATATTTTTTCTTCAACGTGGATTTTTTAAGAATATTTCTTCACCAACGTGGATTTTTTAAGAATATTTCTTCACCAACGTGGATTTTTAAAGAATATTTCTTACCCAAGGTGGATTTTTTAAGAATATTTCTTCACCAACGTTGATTTTTTAAGAATATTTCTTCACCAACGTGGATTTTTTATGAATATTTCTTCACCAACGTGGTTTTTTTAAGAATATTTCTTCACCAACGTCGATTTTTTAAAAATATGCCTTCAACAACGTAGACTTTTTAAAAATATTTCTTCACCAACGTGGATTTTTAAAGAATATTACTTCACCAACGTGGATTTTTTATGAATATTTCTTCACCAACGTGGTTTTTTTAAGAATACTTCTTCACCAACGTCAATTTTTTAAAAATATGCCTTCAACAACGTGGATTTTTAAAGAATATTACTTCACCAACGTGGATTTTTAAAGAATATTTCTTACCCAAGGTGGATTTTTTAAGAATATTTCTTCACCAACGTTGATTTTTTAAGAATATTTCTTCACCAACGTGGATTTTTTATGAATATTTCTTCACCAACGTGGTTTTTTTAAGAATATTTCTTCACCAACGTCGATTTTTTAAAAATATGCCTTCAACAACGTAGACTTTTTAAAAATATTTCTTCACCAACGTGGATTTTTAAAGAATATTACTTCACCAACGTGGATTTTTAAAGAATATTTTTTCACCAACGTAGATTTTTAAAAAATATTTTTTCACCAACGTAGATTTTTAAAGAATATTTTTTATTTTTAACCAATATTTTTTCCTCAACGTGGATTTTTTAAGAATATTTCTTCACCAACGTAGATTTTTAAAGAATATTTCTTCACCAACGTGGATTTTTGAAGAATATTTCTTCACCAACGTAGATTTTTAAAGAATATTTCTTCACCTACGTGGATTTTTAAAGAATATTTCTTCACCAATGTGGATTTTTAAAGAATATTTCTTCACCAACTTGGATTTTTAAAGAATATTTCTTCACCAATGTGGATTTTTAAAGAATATTTCTTCACCAACGTGGATTTTTAAAGAATATTTCTTCACCAACGTGGATTTTTAAAGAATATTTCTTCACCAACGTGGATTTTTAATAATAATTCTTCACCAATGTGGATTTTTAAAGAATATTTCTTCACCAATGTGGATTTTTAATAATAATTCTTCACCAATGTGGATTTTTAAAGAATATTTCTTCACCAACGTGGATTTTTGAAGAATATTTTTTCACCAACGTAGATTTTTAAAGAATATTTCTCCACCAACGTGGATTTTAAAGAATATTTCTTCCCCAACGTGGATTTTAAAAGAAGATTTGTTCACCAACGTGGATTTTCGAAGAATATTTCTTCACCAACGTCGATTTTTTAAGAATATTTCTTCACCAACTTGAATTTTTAAAGAATATTTCTTCACCAATGTGGATTTTTAAAGAATATTTCTAACCCAAGGTTGATTTTGTAAGAATATTTCTTCACCAACGTGGATTTTTAAAGAATATTTCTTCACCAATGTGGATTTTTAAAGAATATTTCTTCACCAATGTGGATTTTTAAGAATAATTCTTCACCAATGTGGATTTTTAAAGAATATTTCTTCACCAACGTGGATTTTTGAAGAATATTTTTTCACCAACGTAGATTTTTAAAGAATATTTCTCCACCAACGTGGATTTTAAAGAATATTTCTTCCCCAACGTGGATTTTAAAAGAAGATTTGTTCACCAACGTGGATTTTCGAAGAATATTTCTTCACCAACGTCGATTTTTTAAGAATATTTCTTCACCAACTTGAATTTTTAAAGAATATTTCTTCACCAATGTGGATTTTTAAAGAATATTTCTAACCCAAGGTTGATTTTGTAAGAATATTTCTTCACCAACGTGGGTTTTTGAAGAATATTTCTTCACCAACGTGGATTTTTAAAGAATATTTCTTCACCAATGTGGATTTTTAAAGAATATTTCTTCACCAATGTGGATTTTTAAGAATAATTCTTCACCAATGTGGATTTTTAAAGAATATTTCTTCACCAACGTGGATTTTTGAAGAATATTTTTTCACCAACGTAGATTTTTAAAGAATATTTCTCCACCAGCGTGGATTTTAAAGAATATTTCTTCCCCAACGTGGATTTTAAAAGAAGATTTGTTCACCAACGTGGATTTTCGAAGAATATTTCTTCACCAACGTGGATTTTTAAAAGAATATTTCTTCACCAATGTGGATTTTTAAAGAATATTTCTAACCCAAGGTTGATTTTGTAAGAATATTTCTTCACCAACGTGGGTTTTTGAAGAATATTTCTTCACCAACGTGGATTTTTAAAGAATATTTCTTCCCCAACGTGCATTTTTAAAGAAGATTTTTTCACCAACGTGGATTTTTAAAGAATATTTCTTCACCAACGTGGATTTTTAAAGAAGATTTTTTCACCAACGTGCATTCGTCAAGAATATTTCTTGGACATCGTGGATTTTTAAATATATTTCTTCACAAAGGTGGATTTTTGAAATAATATTTCATCACCAACGTGGATTTTTGTAAAATATTTATTCACCAATGTGGATGTTTTAAATAATATTTCTTCACCAAAGGGGATTTTTGTAAAATATTTATTCATCAACGTGGATTTTTGTAAAATATTTCTTCACCAACGTGGGTTTTTGTAGAATATTTATTCACCAACGTGGATTTTTAAAGAAATTTCTTCACTAACGTGGATTTTAGAAAAATATTTCTTCACCAACGTGGATTTTTAAAGAAATTTCTCCACCAACGTGGATTTTAGAAAAATATTTCTTCACCAACGTGGATTTTTAACGAAATTTCTTCACCAACGTGGATTTTGGAAAAATATTTCTTAACCAATGTGGATTTTTAAAGAATATTTCTTCACCAACGTGGATTTTAAAAGAATATTTCTTCACCAAAGTGGATTTTTAAAGAATATTTATACACCAACGTGGATTTTTTAAAGAACATCTCGATGCCAACGTGGATCTAAAAAAATGTTTAGCAACGTGGATTTTTAATGAATACGTGAATTTTTTAAGAAAAAATTGTCACCAACGAGAATTTTTTAAGAATATTTCTTCATCAACCTGGATTTTTTAAGAAAATTACTTTAGCAGCGTGGATTTTTAAAGAAATTTTTTATCAACTTTATTAAAGTACGACCTACTGTGTGTGCACCGGAGCTGTATCTGTATAATCTTCTTTTAGTGGTTGGGGGAACAACCAATAGTTGTGGGGCTCATTTTCAGTTTATAACGCAATAAAGTGGTCAATTGTTGCAACACAAAGCCCACTTGGCAAATGGCCAAAAGAGAAAAATGAAATGAAAAACTTATGAAAATTAACACCACAAAAATGTGGACCATTTTCATAATTTGTTCTTCTCTTCGAATGAAAACAGGACTAAAGAATATTTTAATAACATTTGCAGCAAATTAAGTTGGCTTATAGTTTACAGTGTGGCACGAGTGCGTCTCAGTAATCTTCGCCATACAAACTGAGGTCACATTTTCTATTTATTTGTTATTTTACAGGCAAAAATGCCACCTACCAACAACAATCCGCCACTATCGATATTGTCCTCCTTAGATTTTGCAAATAAAAAAGTTATAATGGACGGGGGATATTACCAACGCCATCACCAAAATAAATAAACAAACGAAACGTGTTATCGACGTAATTTTCATTGTCAACACGTTCCCTTTATTTGTTTAATGCCATTGCGCTACCAAGCATTATGGCCAAGCATCCCGCCTGGCCTCACCTAGCCAGTTAGCTAGCCAGCCGCCAACAAGCCCTCAATTTGTGTTTTGTTTTGAAAATGTGTAATGATTTCAATGGTAATGACATCCTGACGCAGTAACAACAACAACACCATCAACAAATTGAAGTTTACAACAAAAAACCACAACAAACTTTTGAGCCAAGTACAAAATAATGAGGCTACGTGACGGGAGTTGTTAAAACTGGATCAGATTTGTTTAAATTTGGGTTTGTTTGGTTTGTTTTACTTTCAGCTGGCATTGCGAATATGAATGACATTTGCATGCAAATGGTCGGATGCGATAGTTTTTTGGCACATCTCCGTGGAATTTTGCAAATGAAGTCATCAATTTTTTTTTTGTATTTTTTAATGGGAAAATTAACCCTGGGTAATAATAAGTGGAAGAAATGCAAGACGCCTAAAAGGGTTCATCGAACATATACTTGGATACACTTTTCCCACAAGCATGGCTAGTGAAGAGGAGAGTTTTACATGACTGAAATCACGTAGTGGTGTTTAAGGTGAGTACCTACCTTACGGTCTACCTCACAATCCTCTCAACACCTGGTGAATCAATGTGTCTACCAACGCACCCGCACAAGTGTAAGAGTACCAATTCGCTCACCAGTATTTGGACGTGATTCCCTTCTTGGCTAGGAGCGGAGACCATCTACACTCCTGCATTTCTTTGGTTCAGGCAACCGGTTGATAAATGCAACTCCACATTCGAGCCAAAGTTCTTCCCGCGATTTGAGTTGAAACCATAGCCAACGCGATGCTTCCACAAGGGAACCAACACCAACTGCCAGGCTCGATCCGAAGATCCGCGGTACCGGAATATAACCTCCAGTCAAGCTTCGTATCCAAAGACTACTACCAGTTGGACCCAAAACAAAAAAACTACACAGAACCACCAATGAACATGCTGTCCTCGCGGATAGAACCATGGGCCCACAGGAACTGCGGCATGGGGCAACACAACAGTTAACGAGGGCACCCTCACGGGTGACTGGCACGACATCCACCACGATCACGACGCTGTACTAACACTCCTCTACGCCAACACCCCCAAATTGTAGAGATGACTATGTGGAGGGATTAACTTCAGAAAGTCAAGTCCTTCTGCTATCAAACACTTGACGTTCAAAACTACTTAACTGAAATCCAACCCCGCCCCTCCATTCTGATACCCATATTTTTTGCTAAATCTCTAATAGGATCATAGTAAGGACATTCCGTCCGTATATGCCTTCAGTCCTCGTACCGCATAGTCCTCTTGCGTGCATAAATGCATTCAGAGAGCCATGCCCGTCAAAAAGAATCCCTGACTTATGACAAACCCGAAGTGTGGGCGGTTCAGTACGAATAAATTTGTACAGCACTTTGTCACTGTTTGTCCATCTAGTCCGCCACCTATCATCAGCACGCACCCGAAGGATTGCACTGCGCCGATCCACCACATCGGAAGGCATTAGCCAATCAGCCTCAGTCAGTTGCGAACCACGCTTCAGCTTATAAAAATAGCCCTGCAACTCGCTTCCACGTCAAAGGGCAGGGGGCCAAGTAACACCTGCATTGAAACCATAGACACAGTACGACACGCAGGCCAACGTGCTAACATGACAAAACGTTGACACGACAGCAATTTTTTCCGTCCCATAACAGACTGCTACAGCTGAGCATACCATATAGACACCATACATTGTACAGGCAACAAAAATTCCACCATATATGGTACAAACAGAGCGCCTGCTCAAGCCGGCAAGACCCCTCTGACCATACCAACAACAGCTGCCAACTTGTCCTTCAAGCGATCAAAGTGTGGCAAGAAGTTCATTATCTCGGCCATTGTTATACCCTTGTTCTTGACTTGTCTAACGTACCGTATGCCATGGTCACTAAATCGAATGTGTGTGCTAACCTACCTTTCAGCAGTAACAGCTCCGTTTTCTCCTTGGCCACCTCAACTCTCACTCGGCCATTCCAGACCCTCACGGTAACCATGGCGTGCTCACCACGAGGTTCCAGCTTCGATCATGATAAGCAGGACATCAGAATGTGCACAGATCTTGAACGTGGATAAGGTTCCAAATAAATGGAACACAAATGGATTCCCGAGGGCAGCATCGTTCCATGCCTGCCCAGATCGTATCATTGCCTCCCATGACAAAAGCCCTTCTATTAAAAGAACTTGATCAGAGAGCTAATTACTGACACCTAATCTCAGACAATTTAGTTAGCACGCTATCTCTTGAAGTCAAATGCGCCCTTAACGTCCACCAATATCTCTAAGACATGTTTGGCATTTGACCCGCTCAAGTTATTCTGCACATACAGTGCTGCTCAAAAAATTTGCAACTCAGATGCCTATATCATATTCAGTCTATTTTTAGGGAAATTTTGAGTTTTGAAATATGTTTGTTTTTGTCATTTGATTATTTATTGACCATATTTTTAAGATTTAAAAAGGATTATTCAGTTATGAACACTTATGTTTAAAAAATGTGTGAAATATCGGAGGAACACATGTTTTAGCCTGCTCAAAACATTTGCAACTCCGTGGTACGAATATCTATTAGTTCATTTTTTACGAGACTTTTGTATTGATTGGAATCAAATTGTTTTTAATCGGAAGAAGGGGGCAAAAAGCTTTCATGAGGAATACATTTAATCCCACGTATGTTTACTTTTGATAGACAAGTATGCCGAAAACAAGACGTGTCTAATTTTTTAAGAAAAACTTAAATTATGACCAGAAATTTTTATCAGCGCTTTGCTAAAATGGTAATTTTTGAAAATTGTGGATCCAACGAAGTCCAAAAATAAACATAGGAACATCACAATATCTAAAACAGAGCTGGATAACGCGTAAAAAGAACTTAAATCGCCATAAGATGGGAAGGAGACGCAAGGACAACATCATCTACTGCAGGGGATGATCAAATAATTATACGAATTATTAAGCAGATCTCTCAGAGGTCATCAACAGATGTTAAAAAAAGACTTGACACCGATAAATCTATACAAACACCTCCGATACATACCAAGGAAACCAGTATACCAAAATAGGCAAATTTTGGGAAAACAGTAATTTCCAGGAAAAATGGAATTTTTCATAGAAATTATGCAAAAAATTTGTGGTTATGTTTTTGGAGTAGTGAAACCGAGTACACTCCAGAATTGTCGTATAACAGAATGTTTTGGCATAATACCGCTACTAAACGTATACATAACCACGTAAAACTAGTAATTTTTAGAAAATATGCTTAAGTTCTTATCAAACCCAATCAGCTATAGTAATCTAAATTCTTATAGGAGGTACCGGGACTCCAATCTGGACTCTGTACCATTAAATATCGAATAAAACCTTGGCATTTAACAATTATCCTTAGAGCACAGGATTCCAAAGGATATATTAATTTATTTAGTTAACTGGTTTCCTTTACGATGTCTCCAGATAATAAATAAAATGTTTAATTCACAATATATTATCAAAACTTCAGATTTCTTCAGATTTTGAATCAAATTTTCTCAGTTGCAAATGTTTTGAGCAGAACCAAAAGTGAGTTCGAGCTTTGTTTCCTATATTTTTTGTAAAATAAGTGAAATTTTTGTAAATTTATTTTTAAATCTTTAAAAAGGATTTAATAAGCAATCAATCTAAAAAAATATTGGCATTTCAAATCCACAAACTACCTCAGAACTATATAAAATATGAACTAGACATTCCAGTTGCAAATGTTTTGAGCAGCACTGTACATCCACACAGTAGATTAATTAAAGTTATTACCCCACCGGCGTGGCCGTGATTATTCAAATTTTCAACTTTCCCGGAGGGCTTCACAATATTGTAACGACATGATTGCTGCGATAGGCTCGCGTGTGTTGGGGTCGTCACAGAAAATGTATACAGAAGTGACTGAGAGTGAAAGATAGACTAGGCTAGGCGATATTTACGCCCACGAAGGCTCTTGAGCGGAATATCGGTTACGTTATTCTTATGTTCTGGCGCACGACGTTTATTGAACGAAAAGTCGTACACTTTTACTTGTGTCCAGGTCCACGATGCATCTTCATCTTTCCAAGATATGTAAACTACTAACACGTTTACTTAATTTCAGACCCACGATGGCTCTTGAACTCCACGGTGTAATATTATCCACGCGTTTTCGTTACCCATGTCCTGTAACGAACACGCATATGTGTTTCAAAATACCTCCAGAAGAAGTATCAATGTTATGGGAAATATGATTTCTCATGCCAACAGATCTAGACGAGAGGACTACGGGAGTTTTTGTACGCTATCAGCAGCAGTCGGTTTTGAGGGGGTTCACGTCCTTCGTTAAAATCTATCTGTTTCACGTTACTATAATGATTTTTAACTCCCTATTTTGTAAAGAAAATGAAGTTACATGGGCCAAAGTTACCAAGATACCTAAAACGAATTACCCCAATAAATCTGGTAACAATAAAATATGAAATCTAACAAAAAAAGGTATCGATATTGTTGTCGTTAGTCAGGCTACTCCAAGGTGTTTTGGAGAGCACAGCCTCTATACCCGCCCTACCTTTGGTTCTACTTGGCTGACGTACTTTTAATAGAACCCCATATTTAGGCCAATATCTAGTTATCTATTCCGACATCATCTTATTAAGGAAACTCATAGGTTAAATTTAGCAATCCATATTAAATAGATATATAACAAGTTTTATTCATTTCATGCTGACTTATAACTATTTCTAATTTAAAAGAGTAAACAAAACGAGGAGTAAAAAATTTGTGTGCGAATATTTTAACTTAACTATTACTCATTTGTTCTGAAGGTAGGGTGTATGAAAAACAAGATTTGAAGTGAAGAGTAGAATTATATAAACGCTAGGTTGAGTTAAGCATAAAGAATAGATAGATTAAACCACATAATTCTTTTTGTTTACATATGCTTCTTCATTGAATCAAAAGCAACGTAAAACAAAACTCTATGATACCAGAAAAAAGAGGTGCGGACTTACCATAACATAACCAGGTTACTTATTGAAGAGGCCTCCCAATGTTGGTTGTATTTTGGAACGATGACAAGAACTGTACTTCTTGTATCCTGTTTTGAAATTTCAATTTATGTGGTTTAGTCTTAGAATTATAATTTTAGCATGCAATAACAATTTAAAGTTACTTAATATATAGGTTTCACTGATTTTTTTTTTTAATAAATCACTTTAATGAATATTAAATTTTTACTTTCATTATTTGACTATTTTAGTTATATTTCATATTTCACAATTTATTTTATAAATTAGCCAGTAATAACTTTAATCACACATTCAACATACACTGATCAATTTTTCTATTCTTTTTTATTACAAATTAAATACTTTTTACCAAGAACTCGCGGTTTTCGTTTTTTTAAATAATCTTCAGCGGCCGAGTTTCATAAAACATCAATTACAACTAGATTAGAAAAACCAGACAAGAATTCCATCACTCAGTGATAACTGTAGTTGTTATAGTAGTCATAAGGAAGAAACAAAAATGTGATCAATGTATGCTGAGTAGGTTTGGCAAATGCAAACTTGAGTGGAATATTCTTAGTTTATAACTTAGTTTTTATAGATCTCATTTTTTTACTGTTTATGAGATGCTAGACAATTACAATTATTTTTTCTCTTTTTTTTCTCTTGAAAATTAAGTGGAGATTAAAGTTAGGGTTGAAAATCGAGATTTTTAGTTTGAAACGAAATAAAATAATGGGAAATGTAACATTTGATAACAATTCGAAATATTTTCATGTAAATCTTATTGGGACTAAAAATTTTAACGATGCAATACTATAATTTTATCATACCGAAATGTTGAGTTTTCATCATATCAAAGATGGTTTAAATTGGAGTTCTGTACTTGACGATCGAACTTTCCAGGAAATTTACCAGTGAAATGATGCTGTAGTACTGACGATTGTAGTTATTCCGACGAGAATAATGATGACGAAGAGTATTCCTTTTAAATAGCGATGATTATGGAACTTTCATCATGCGATTATGAAACTTTGTACTAGTACCAAAATTTAGAATGTTTCACAAGTCTGCATGATCGTTTAAGCAATTCGCCTGACAAAGTTTCTTTTGGTTTTATGGGATTTGGAGGTTCTTAACAAAACCCAACAGCAGTGGACAGGTACAGTTGTTACCACGGGTGTTAAGGCTGCTCCCAAGAATGGAGCTTGGCTTCAGAAACCTCGTGGTTTCTACACATACACATTAACACTTTTCAATATGCTTGTTAAATTTAATTACCTTTTAAAAATCAATTAAAACTTGTATTTAATTAAATTTTGATTATAAATACTTTATCAAAAAAAAAAAAACTGGGAAATTTTATGCCGTTTATAGATTTAGAGGTTAATAGTGTCAACTTTTGATCAAGATTATGATGTTCACTCTCGGAAGATTAATTGCAAAAGAAAGCATTAGAAAAAACGTGTTAATATCAAGCTTCTTGAGACCCGTTTTATGAGACAAGTGGTTCAATATAAAAATTGGAGTGGCCAGATCGTTAAACATGAATCAAATTTATAACTATAAAATCGATAAATTTATCGTGGTGAACATGGATGAACATATGTCCGTTAAATGTTTAGTGCCAAAGTGATACAGGTTTGGATAGAAAAATTAAAAAATTGTTTTGCGATGAAAGTATACTACAGTCCGTACACTGTAATTCGGTTACACAAACTTGGTATTGTTTCCATTTTTCACAGACAGATCCCCAGCATGACTCGTCTTTGCCCTTTTACACCCTCGACAGCTAGTTCCGGGCTACTTTCAGTAGCATTTCCGAAGTCGCTTTTTTGCTGTTGTGCATAAAAACATACCTTATCGGTTAAAAGCATTTGATCGAGCGCCACCATAACGGATCAGTCAGCTAAACGTTGTCAATGTTTGGTTTACATTTACGAAATCCACCCGATTTCAACTGTCAATTCCTTTGCGTAAACGTCAAATGAAAACTCATCTGAAATCAATTGGATTTCATTTGACGTTTAAACAATGGAATTGACAGTTGAAATCGAGTGGATTTCGTAAATGTAAACTAAGGATTCATGTGTTTAGTCCATAAGCTCATCACGCTAATTTGCTAATCCCGCCGCATCTTCTGGGAAGTTTGTTCTCACTTCTTGGACATATGTTAACCGTTGTATCACGGTGGCGACTAACGTACCTAATTCCCTCTTAGAAATTCAAGATTGCTTTACAGCCTGTCGCATTCCGAAAGCCAATGTTGGTTAGCTTAATGATAAGTTAATTAAAAATCCGTGGTTGGTTCAATATAAGCTCATACGCTTTGCGTTGCTTTCTTCTTAAAAATCCCCGATTAGTTCAGGTCCGCTTCAATGTTAGTTCCTTTTAAAAATCCACGATTTGTTAAGTACTATTTCAATGTTGGTTTTATTTTAAATCCCAAATTCAAAGCTGGTTCAATGTTGGTTCCATTTTAAAAACCAACGATTAGTCGAGGTCTGATTCATTGTTGGTTCCTTTTAAAAATCCACGATTAGTTGATATTTAAAAAAACACGATTAGTTGAGGTCTGTTTCAATGTTAGCTCCTTGGGGTTCGGTTCAATGTTGGTTCTTTTTTAAAAATCCACGATTAGTTGAGGTTTGGTTCAATGTTGGTTCCTTTTCAGAAATCCAAGATTAGTTCAAGGTTGGTTCCTTTTTAAAAATCCAGGATTGGTTCAATGTTGGCTCCTTTTTAAAAATCCACGACTAGTTTAGGGCTGGTTCAATGTTGTTTTCAAAAATTCACGTTGGTTCCTTTTAAAAATCCACGATTAGTTGATATTTAAAAAAAAAAAACACGACTATTTGGGGTCTGGTTCAATGTTGGTTCCTTTTTTTAAAAATCCACGATATGGTTCAATGTTGGTTCCTTTTTTTAAAAATCCACGATATGGTTCAATGTCGGTTCCTTTTTAAAAATCCCCGATATGGTTCAATGTTGGTTCCTTTTTAAAAATCCACGATGTTGTTCAATGTTGGTTCCTTTTTAAAAATCCACGATATTGTCCAATGTTGGTTCCTTTTTAAAAATCCACGACATGGTTCAATGTCGGTTCCTTTTTAAAAATCCACGATATTGTTCAATGTTGGTTCCTTTTTAAAAATCCATGTTGGTTCCTTTTTAAGAACCCACGAATAGTTGGGGTTTGGTTCAATGTTGGTTCTTTTTTAAAAATCCGCGATTAGTTGAGGTTTGGTTCAATTTTGGTTGCTTTTCAAAAATCCAAGATTAGTTCAAGGTTGGTTCCTTTTCAAAAATCCAAGACTAGTTCAAGGTTGGTTCCTTTTTAAAAATCCACGATTAGTTCAAGAAAGTTTCAGTGTTGGCAACTTTTTAAAAATCCCCGATTAGTTCAGGTCCGCTTCAATGTGAGTTCCTTTTAAAAATCCACGATTATTTGATATTTAAAAAAACACGATTAGTTGAGGTTTGGTTCAATGTTAGCTCCTTGGGGTTCGGTTCAATGTTGGTTCTTTTTTAAAAATCCACGATTAGTTGAGGTTTGGTTCAATGTTGGTTCCATTTCAAAAATCCAAGATTAGTTCAAGGTTGGTTCCTTTTTAAAAATCCAGGATTGGTTCAATGTTGGCTCCTTTTTAAAAATCCACGACTAGTTTAGGGCTGGTTCAATGTTGTTTTCAAAAATTCACGTTGGTTCCTTTTAAAAATCCACGATTAGTTGATATTTAAAAAAAAAAACACGACTATTTGGGGTCTGGTTCAATGTTGGTTCCTTTTTAAAATTCCCCGATATGGTTCAATGTTGGTTCCTTTTTAAAAATCCACTATATTATTCAATTTTGGTTCCTTTTTAAAAATCCACGATATTGTCCAATGTTGGTTCCTTTTTAAAATTCCATGTTGGTTCCTTTTTAAAAATCCACGACATGGTTCAATGTCGGTTCCTTTTTAAAAATCCACGATATTGTTCAATGTTGGTTCCTTTTTAAAAATCCATGTTGGTTCCTTTTTAAAAATCCATGTTGGTTCCTTTTTAAAAACCCACGAATAGTTAGGGTTTGGTTCAATGTTGGTTCTTTTTTAAAAATCCACGATTAGTTGAGGTTTGGTTCAATTTTGGTTCCTTTTCAAAAATCCAAGATTAGTTCAAGGTTGGTTCCTTTTCAAAAATCCAAGACTAGTTCAAGGTTGGTTCCTTTTTAAAAATCCACGATTAGTTCAAGAAAGCTTCAGTGTTGGCAACTTTTTAAAAGTCCACGATTAGTTCAAGGTCGCTCCTATGTTGACTCCTTTTTAAAAATCCACGATTAGTTCAAGATTGTTTCAATGTTGGTTTCGTTTTAAAAATCCACGATTAGTTCAAGATTGTTCAATGTTGGTTTCATTTTAAAAATCCACGATTAGTTCAAGATTGTTTCAATGTTGCTTTCGTTTTAAAAATCCTCGATTACTTGAGGTTTGGTTGAGTGTTGGTTCATTTTTAAAAATCCATGATTATTTGAGGCATGGTTCTATGTAGGTTCCTTTTTTAAAAAATTCTCGATTAGTAGAGGGTTGGTTCAATATTGGTTCCTTTTTTTAAAATCCACGATTAGTTCAGGTCAGGATCAATGTTGGGTCCGTTTTAAAATCCACGATTTTTTGATGTCTGGATCAATGTTCGTTCTCTTTTAAAAATCCATGATTTTTTAGGTCTGGTTCAATGATGGTTCTCTTTTAAAAATCCACGTTTAGTTTGGTATGGTTCAATATAGGTTCCTTTTTAAAAATCTACGCTTAGTTGAGGTCGGGTTCAATGTTGGTTACTTTTTAAAAATCTACGATTAATTGAAGTGTGGTTCAATGTTGTCTGCTTTTTAAAAATCCACGACTAGTTTAGGGCTGGTTCAATGTTGTTTCCAAAAATTCACGTTGGTTCCTTTTAAAAATCCACGATTAGTTGATATTTAAAAAAACACGATTAGTTGAGGTCTGGTTCAATGTTGGTTCCTTTTTAAAAATCCACGATATGGTTCAATGTTGGTTCCTTTTTAAAAATCCACGATATGGTTCAATGTTGGTTCCTTTTTAAAAATCCACGATATGGTTCAATGTTGGTTCCTTTTTAAAAATCCACGATATGGTTCAATGTTGGTTCCTTTTTAAAAATCCACGATAGGGTTCAATGTTGGTTCCTTTTTAAAAATCCACGATATGGTTCAATGTTGGTTCCTTTTTAAAAATCCACGATATGGTTCAATGTTGGTTCCTTTTTAAAAATCCACGATATGGTTCAATGTTGGTTCCTTTTTAAAAATCCACGATATGGTTCAATGTTGGTTCCTTTTTAAAAATCCACGATATGGTTCAATGTTGGTTCCTTTTTAAAAATCCACGATATGGTTCAATGTTGGTTCCTTTTTAAAAATCGACGATATGGTTCAATGTTGGTTCCTTTTTAAAAATCCACGATATGGTTCAATGTTGGTTCCTTTTTAAAAATCCACGATATGGTTCAATGTTGGTTCCTTTTTAAAAATCCACGATATGGTTCAATGTTGGTTCCTTTTTAAAAATCCACGATATGGTTCAATGTTGGTTCCTTTTTAAAAATCGACGATATGGTTCAATGTTGGTTCCTTTTTAAAAATCCACGATATGGTTCAATGTTGGTTCCTTTTTAAAAATCCACGATATGGTTCAATGTTGGTTCCTTTTTAAAAATCCACGATATGGTTCAATGTTGGTTCCTTTTTAAAAATCCACGATATGGTTCAATGTTGGTTCCTTTTTAAAAATCCACGATATGGTTCAATGTTGGTTCCTTTTTAAAAATCCACGATATGGTTCAATGTTGGTTCCTTTTTAAAAATCCACGATATGGTTCAATGTTGGTTCCTTTTTAAAAATCCACGATATGGTTCAATGTTGGTTCCTTTTTAAAAATCCACGATATGGTTCAATGTTGGTTCCTTTTTAAAAATCCACGATATGGTTCAATGTTGGTTCCTTTTTAAAAATCCACGATATGGTTCAATGTTGGTTCCTTTTTAAAAATCCACGATATGGTTCAATGTTGGTTCCTTTTTAAAAATCCACGATATGGTTCAATGTTGGTTCCTTTTTAAAAATCCACGATATGGTTCAATGTTGGTTCCTTTTTAAAAATCCACGATATGGTTCAATGTTGGTTCCTTTTTAAAAATCCACGATATGGTTCAATGTTGGTTCCTTTTTAAAAATCCACGATATGGTTCAATGTTGGTTCCTTTTTAAAAATCCACGATATGGTTCAATGTTGGTTCCTTTTTAAAAATCCACGATATGGTTCAATGTTGGTTCCTTTTTAAAAATCCACGATATGGTTCAATGTTGGTTCCTTTTTAAAAATCCACGATATGGTTCAATGTTGGTTCCTTTTTAAAAATCCACGATATGGTTCAATGTTGGTTCCTTTTTAAAAATCCACGATATGGTTCAATGTTGGTTCCTTTTTAAAAATCCACGATATGGTTCAATGTTGGTTCCTTTTTAAAAATCCACGATATGGTTCAATGTTGGTTCCTTTTTAAAAATCCACGATATGGTTCAATGTTGGTTCCTTTTTAAAAATCCACGATATGGTTCAATGTTGGTTCCTTTTTAAAAATCCACGATATGGTTCAATGTTGGTTCCTTTTTAAAAATCCACGATATGGTTCAATGTTGGTTCCTTTTTAAAAATCCACGATATGGTTCAATGTTGGTTCCTTTTTAAAAATCCACGATATGGTTCAATGTTGGTTCCTTTTTAAAGGTCCACGATATGGTTCAATGTTAGTTCCTTTTTAAAAATCCACGACATGGTTCAATGTTGGTTCCTTTTTAAAAATCCACGATATGGTTCAATGTTGGTTCCTTTTTAAAAATCCACGATATGGTTCAATGTTGGTTCCTTTTTAAAAATCCACGATATGGTTCAATGTTGGTTCCTTTTTAAAGGTCCACGATATGGTTCAATGTTAGTTCCTTTTTAAAAATCCACGACATGGTTCAATGTTGGTTCCTTTTTAAAAATCCACGATATGGTTCAATGTTGGTTCCTTTTTAAAAATCCACGATATGGTTCAATGTTGGTTCCTTTTTAAAAATCCACGATATGGTTCAATGTTGGTTCCTTTTTAAAAATCCACGATATGGTTCAATGTTGGTTCCTTTTTAAAGGTCCACGATATGGTTCAATGTTAGTTCCTTTTTAAAAATCCACGACATGGTTCAATGTTGGTTCCTTTTTAAAAATCCACGATATGGTTCAATGTTGGTTCCTTTTTAAAAATCCACGATATGGTTCAATGTTGGTTCCTTTTTAAAAATCCACGATATGGTTCAATGTTGGTTCCTTTTTAAAAATCCACGATATGGTTCAATGTTGGTTCCTTTTTAAAAATCCACGATATGGTTCAATGTTGGTTCCTTTTTAAAAATCCACGATATGGTTCAATGTTGGTTCCTTTTTAAAAATCCACGATATGGTTCAATGTTGGTTCCTTTTTAAAAATCCACGATATGGTTCAATGTTGGTTCCTTTTTAAAAATCCACGATATGGTTCAATGTTGGTTCCTTTTTAAAAATCCACGATATGGTTCAATGTTGGTTCCTTTTTAAAAATCCACGATATGGTTCAATGTTGGTTCCTTTTTAAAAATCCACGATATGGTTCAATGTTGGTTCCTTTTTAAAAATCCACGATATGGTTCAATGTTGGTTCCTTTTTAAAAATCCACGATATGGTTCAATGTTGGTTCCTTTTTAAAAATCCACGATATGGTTCAATGTTGGTTCCTTTTTAAAAAGCCACGATATGGTTCAATGTTGGTTCCTTTTTAAAGGTCCACGATATGGTTCAATGTTAGTTCCTTTTTAAAAATCCACGATATGGTTCAATGTTGGTTCCTTTTTAAAAATCCACGATATGGTTCAATGTTGGTTCCTTTTTAAAAATCCACGATATGGTTCAATGTTGGTTCCTTTTTAAAAATCCACGATATGGTTCAATGTTGGTTCCTTTTTAAAAATCCACGATATGGTTCAATGTTGGTTCCTTTTTAAAAATCCACGATATGGTTCAATGTTGGTTCCTTTTTAAAAATCCACGATATGGTTCAATGTTGGTTCCTTTTTAAAAATCCACGATATGGTTCAATGTTGGTTCCTTTTTAAAAATCCACGATATGGTTCAATGTTGGTTCCTTTTTAAAAATCCACGATATGGTTCAATGTTGGTTCCTTTTAAAAATTCACGATATGGTTCAATGTTGGTTCCTTTTTAAAAATCCACGATATGGTTCAATGTTGGTTCCTTTTTAAAAATCCACGATATGGTTCAATGTTGGTTCCTTTTAAAAATTCACGATATGGTTCAATGTTGGTTCCTTTTTAAAAATCCACGATATGGTTCAATGTTGGTTCCTTTTAAAAATTCACGATATGGTTCAATGTTGGTTCCTTTTTAAAAATCCACGATATGGTTCAATGTTGGTTCCTTTTTAAAAATCCACGATATGGTTCAATGTTGGTTCCTTTTTAAAAATCCACGATATGGTTCAATGTTGGTTCCTTTTTAAAAATCCACGATATGGTTCAATGTTGGTTCCTTTTTAAAAATCCACGATATGGTTCAATGTTGGTTCCTTTTTAAAAATCCACGATATGGTTCAATGTTGGTTCCTTTTTAAAAATCCACGATATGGTTCAATGTTGGTTCCTTTTTAAAAATCCACGATATGGTTCAATGTTGGTTCCTTTTTAAAAATCCACGATATGGTTCAATGTTGGTTCCTTTTTAAAAATCCACGATATGGTTCAATGTTGGTTCCTTTTTAAAAATCCACGATATGGTTCAATGTTGGTTCCTTTTTAAAAATCGACGATATGGTTCAATGTTGGTTCCTTTTTAAAAATCCACGATATGGTTCAATGTTGGTTCCTTTTTAAAAATCCACGATATGGTTCAATGTTGGTTCCTTTTTAAAAATCCACGATATGGTTCAATGTTGGTTCCTTTTTAAAAATCCACGATATGGTTCAATGTTGGTTCCTTTTTAAAAATCCACGATATGGTTCAATGTTGGTTCCTTTTTAAAAATCCACGATATGGTTCAATGTTGGTTCCTTTTTAAAAATCCACGATATGGTTCAATGTTGGTTCCTTTTTAAAAATCCACGATATGGTTCAATGTTGGTTCCTTTTTAAAAATCCACGATATGGTTCAATGTTGGTTCCTTTTTAAAAATCCACGATATGGTTCAATGTTGGTTCCTTTTTAAAAATCCACGATATGGTTCAATGTTGGTTCCTTTTTAAAAATCCACGATATGGTTCAATGTTGGTTCCTTTTTAAAAATCCACGATATGGTTCAATGTTGGTTCCTTTTTAAAAATCCACGATATGGTTCAATGTTGGTTCCTTTTTAAAAATCCACGATATGGTTCAATGTTGGTTCCTTTTTAAAAATCCACGATATGGTTCAATGTTGGTTCCTTTTTAAAAATCGACGATATGGTTCAATGTTGGTTCCTTTTTAAAAATCCACGATATGGTTCAATGTTGGTTCCTTTTTAAAAATCGACGATATGGTTCAATGTTGGTTCCTTTTTAAAAATCCACGATATGGTTCAATGTTGGTTCCTTTTTAAAAATCCACGATATGGTTCAATGTTGGTTCCTTTTTAAAAATCCACGATATGGTTCAATGTTGGTTCCTTTTTAAAAATCCACGATATGGTTCAATGTTGGTTCCTTTTTAAAAATCGACGATATGGTTCAATGTTGGTTCCTTTTTAAAAATCCACGATATGGTTCAATGTTGGTTCCTTTTTAAAAATCCACGATATGGTTCAATGTTGGTTCCTTTTTAAAAATCCACGATATGGTTCAATGTTGGTTCCTTTTTAAAAATCCACGATATGGTTCAATGTTGGTTCCTTTTTAAAAATCCACGATATGGTTCAATGTTGGTTCCTTTTTAAAAATCCACGATATGGTTCAATGTTGGTTCCTTTTTAAAAATCCACGATATGGTTCAATGTTGGTTCCTTTTTAAAAATCCACGATATGGTTCAATGTTGGTTCCTTTTTAAAAAGCCACGATATGGTTCAATGTTGGTTCCTTTTTAAAAATCCACGACATGGTTCAATGTTGGTTCCTTTTTAAAAATCCACGATATGGTTCAATGTTGGTTCCTTTTTAAAAATCCACGATATGGTTCAATGTTGGTTCCTTTTTAAAAATCCACGATATGGTTCAATGTTGGTTCCTTTTTAAAAATCCACGATATGGTTCAATGTTGGTTCCTTTTTAAAAATCCACGATATGGTTCAATGTTGGTTCCTTTTTAAAAATCCACGATATGGTTCAATGTTGGTTCCTTTTTAAAAATCCACGATATGGTTCAATGTTGGTTCCTTTTTAAAAATCCACGATATGGTTCAATGTTGGTTCCTTTTTAAAAATCCACGATATGGTTCAATGTTGGTTCCTTTTTAAAAATCCACGATATGGTTCAATGTTGGTTCCTTTTTAAAAATCCACGATATGGTTCAATGTTGGTTCCTTTTTAAAAATCCACGATATGGTTCAATGTTGGTTCCTTTTTAAAAATCCACGATATGGTTCAATGTTGGTTCCTTTTTAAAAATCCACGATATGGTTCAATGTTGGTTCCTTTTTAAAAAGCCACGATATGGTTCAATGTTGGTTCCTTTTTAAAGGTCCACGATATGGTTCAATGTTAGTTCCTTTTTAAAAATCCACGATATGGTTCAATGTTGGTTCCTTTTTAAAAATCCACGATATGGTTCAATGTTGGTTCCTTTTTAAAAATCCACGATATGGTTCAATGTTGGTTCCTTTTTAAAAATCCACGATATGGTTCAATGTTGGTTCCTTTTTAAAAATCCACGATATGGTTCAATGTTGGTTCCTTTTTAAAAATCCACGATATGGTTCAATGTTGGTTCCTTTTTAAAAATCCACGATATGGTTCAATGTTGGTTCCTTTTTAAAAATCCACGATATGGTTCAATGTTGGTTCCTTTTTAAAAATCCACGATATGGTTCAATGTTGGTTCCTTTTTAAAAGTCCACGATATGGTTCAATGTTGGTTCCTTTTAAAAATTCACGATATGGTTCAATGTTGGTTCCTTTTTAAAAATCCACGGTATGGTTCAATGTTGGTTCCTTTTTAAAAATCCACGATATGGTTCAATGTTGGTTCCTTTTAAAAATTCACGATATGGTTCAATGTTGGTTCCTTTTTAAAAATCCACGATATGGTTCAATGTTGGTTCCTTTTTAAAGGTCCACGATATGGTTCAATGTTAGTTCCTTTTTAAAAATCCACGACATGGTTCAATGTTGGTTCCTTTTTAAAAATCCACGATATGGTTCAATGTTGGTTCCTTTTTAAAAATCCACGATATGGTTCAATGTTGGTTCCTTTTTAAAAATCCACGATATGGTTCAATGTTGGTTCCTTTTAAAAATTCACGATATGGTTCAATGTTGGTTCCTTTTTAAAAATCCACGATATGGTTCAATGTTGGTTCCTTTTAAAAATTCACGATATGGTTCAATGTTGGTTCCTTTTTAAAAATCCACGATATGGTTCAATGTTGGTTCCTTTTAAAAATTCACGATATAGTTCAATGTTGGTTCCTTTTTAAAAATCCACGATATGGTTCAATGTTGGTTCCTTTTAAAAATTCACGATATGGTTCAATGTTGGTTCCTTTTTAAAAATCCACGATATGGTTCAATGTTGGTTCCTTTTTAAAGGTCCACGATATGGTTCAATGTTAGTTCCTTTTTAAAAATCCACGACATGGTTCAATGTTGGTTCCTTTTTAAAAATCCACGATATGGTTCAATGTTGGTTCCTTTTTAAAAATCCACGATATGGTTCAATGTTGGTTCCTTTTTAAAAATCCACGATATGGTTCAATGTTGGTTCCTTTTTAAAAATCCACGATATGGTTCAATGTTGGTTCCTTTTTAAAAATCCACGATATGGTTCAATGTTGGTTCCTTTTTAAAAAGCCACGATATGGTTCAATGTTGGTTCCTTTTTAAAGGTCCACGATATGGTTCAATGTTAGTTCCTTTTTAAAAATCCACGACATGGTTCAATGTTGGTTCCTTTTTAAAAATCCACGATATGGTTCAATGTTGGTTCCTTTTTAAAAATCCACGATATGGTTCAATGTTGGTTCCTTTTTAAAAATCCACGATATGGTTCAATGTTGGTTCCTTTTTAAAAATCCACGATATGGTTCAATGTTGGTTCCTTTTTAAAAATCCACGATATGGTTCAATGTTGGTTCCTTTTTAAAGGTCCACGATATGGTTCAATGTTAGTTCCTTTTTAAAAATCCACGATATGGTTCAATGTTGGTTCCTTTTTAAAAATCCACGATATGGTTCAATGTTGGTTCCTTTTTAAAAATCCACGATATGGTTCAATGTTGGTTCCTTTTTAAAGGTCCACGATATGGTTCAATGTTAGTTCCTTTTTAAAAATCCACGACATGGTTCAATGTTGGTTCCTTTTTAAAAATCCACGATATGGTTCAATGTTGGTTCCTTTTTAAAAATCCACGATATGGTTCAATGTTGGTTCCTTTTTAAAAATCCACGATATGGTTCAATGTTGGTTCCTTTTTAAAAATCCACGATATGGTTCAATGTTGGTTCCTTTTTAAAAATCCACGATATGGTTCAATGTTGGTTCCTTTTTAAAAATCCACGATATGGTTCAATGTTGGTTCCTTTTTAAAAATCCACGATATGGTTCAATGTTGGTTCCTTTTTAAAAATCCACGATATGGTTCAATGTTGGTTCCTTTTTAAAAATCCACGATATGGTTCAATGTTGGTTCCTTTTTAAAAATCCACGATATGGTTCAATGTTGGTTCCTTTTTAAAAATCCACGATATGGTTCAATGTTGGTTCCTTTTTAAAAATCCACGATATGGTTCAATGTTGGTTCCTTTTTAAAAATCCACGATATGGTTCAATGTTGGTTCCTTTTTAAAAAGCCACGATATGGTTCAATGTTGGTTCCTTTTTAAAGGTCCACGATATGGTTCAATGTTAGTTCCTTTTTAAAAATCCACGATATGGTTCAATGTTGGTTCCTTTTTAAAAATCCACGATATGGTTCAATGTTGGTTCCTTTTTAAAAATCCACGATATGGTTTAATGTTGGTTCCTTTTTAAAAATCCACGATATGGTTCAATGTTGGCTCCTTTTTAAAAATCCACGATATGGTTCAATGTTGGTTCCTTTTTAAAAATCCACGATATGGTTCAATGTTGGTTCCTTTTTAAAAATCCACGATATGGTTCAATGTTGGTTCCTTTTTAAAAATCCACGATATGGTTCAATGTTGGTTCCTTTTTAAAAATCCACGATATGGTTCAATGTTGGTTCCTTTTTAAAAATCCACGATATGGTTCAATGTTGGTTCCTTTTTAAAAATCCACGATATGGTTCAATGTTGGTTCCTTTTTAAAAATCCACGATATGGTTCAATGTTGGTTCCTTTTTAAAAATCCACGATATGGTTCAATGTTGGTTCCTTTTTAAAAATCCACGATATGGTTCAATGTTGGTTCCTTTTTAAAAATCCACGATATGGTTCAATGTTGGTTCCTTTTTAAAAATCCACGATATGGTTCAATGTTGGTTCCTTTTTAAAAAGCCACGATATGGTTCAATGTTGGTTCCTTTTTAAAGGTCCACGATATGGTTCAATGTTAGTTCCTTTTTAAAAATCCACGATATGGTTCAATGTTGGTTCCTTTTTAAAAATCCACGATATGGTTCAATGTTGGTTCCTTTTTAAAAATCCACGATATGGTTCAATGTTGGTTCCTTTTTAAAAATCCACGATATGGTTCAATGTTGGTTCCTTTTTAAAAATCCACGATATGGTTCAATGTTGGTTCCTTTTTAAAAATCCACGATATGGTTCAATGTTGGTTCCTTTTTAAAAATCCACGATATGGTTCAATGTTGGTTCCTTTTTAAAAATCCACGATATGGTTCAATGTTGGTTCCTTTTTAAAAATCCACGATATGGTTCAATGTTGGTTCCTTTTTAAAAATCCACGATATGGTTCAATGTTGGTTCCTTTTAAAAATTCACGATATGGTTCAATGTTGGTTCCTTTTTAAAAATCCACGATATGGTTCAATGTTGGTTCCTTTTTAAAAATCCACGATATGGTTCAATGTTGGTTCCTTTTAAAAATTCACGATATGGTTCAATGTTGGTTCCTTTTTAAAAATCCACGATATGGTTCAATGTTGGTTCCTTTTTAAAGGTCCACGATATGGTTCAATGTTAGTTCCTTTTTAAAAATCCACGACATGGTTCAATGTTGGTTCCTTTTTAAAAATCCACGATATGGTTCAATGTTGGTTCCTTTTTAAAAATCCACGATATGGTTCAATGTTGGTTCCTTTTTAAAAATCCACGATATGGTTCAATGTTGGTTCCTTTTAAAAATTCACGATATGGTTCAATGTTGGTTCCTTTTTAAAAATCCACGATATGGTTCAATGTTGGTTCCTTTTTAAAAATCCACGATATGGTTCAATGTTGGTTCCTTTTAAAAATTCACGATATGGTTCAATGTTGGTTCCTTTTTAAAAATCCACGATATGGTTCAATGTTGGTTCCTTTTTAAAGGTCCACGATATGGTTCAATGTTAGTTCCTTTTTAAAAATCCACGACATGGTTCAATGTTGGTTCCTTTTTAAAAATCCACGATATGGTTCAATGTTGGTTCCTTTTTAAAAATCCACGATATGGTTCAATGTTGGTTCCTTTTTAAAAATCCACGATATGGTTCAATGTTGGTTCCTTTTTAAAAATCCACGATATGGTTCAATGTTGGTTCCTTTTTAAAAATCCACGATATGGTTCAATGTTGGTTCCTTTTTAAAAAGCCACGATATGGTTCAATGTTGGTTCCTTTTTAAAGGTCCACGATATGGTTCAATGTTAGTTCCTTTTTAAAAATCCACGACATGGTTCAATGTTGGTTCCTTTTTAAAAATCCACGATATGGTTCAATGTTGGTTCCTTTTTAAAAATCCACGATATGGTTCAATGTTGGTTCCTTTTTAAAAATCCACGATATGGTTCAATGTTGGTTCCTTTTTAAAAATCCACGATATGGTTCAATGTTGGTTCCTTTTTAAAAATCCACGATATGGTTCAATGTTGGTTCCTTTTTAAAGGTCCACGATATGGTTCAATGTTAGTTCCTTTTTAAAAATCCACGATATGGTTCAATGTTGGTTCCTTTTTAAAAATCCACGATATGGTTCAATGTTGGTTCCTTTTTAAAAATCCACGATATGGTTCAATGTTGGTTCCTTTTTAAAGGTCCACGATATGGTTCAATGTTAGTTCCTTTTTAAAAATCCACGATATGGTTCAATGTTAGTTCCTTTTTAAAAATCCACGACATGGTTCAATGTTGGTTCCTTTTTAAAAATCCACGATATGGTTCAATGTTGGTTCCTTTTTAAAAATCCACGATATGGTTCAATGTTGGTTCCTTTTTAAAAATCCACGATATGGTTCAATGTTGGTTCCTTTTTAAAAATCCACGATATGGTTCAATGTTGGTTCCTTTTTAAAAATCCACGATATGGTTCAATGTTGGTTCCTTTTTAAAAATCCACGATATGGTTCAATGTTGGTTCCTTTTTAAAAATCCACGATATGGTTCAATGTTGGTTCCTTTTTAAAAATCCACGATATGGTTCAATGTTGGTTCCTTTTTAAAAATCCACGATATGGTTCAATGTTGGTTCCTTTTTAAAAATCCACGATATGGTTCAATGTTGGTTCCTTTTTAAAAATCCACGATATGGTTCAATGTTGGTTCCTTTTTAAAAATCCACGATATGGTTCAATGTTGGTTCCTTTTAAAAATTCACGATATGGTTCAATGTTGGTTCCTTTTTAAAAATCCACGATATGGTTCAATGTTGGTTCCTTTTTAAAAATCCACGATATGGTTCAATGTTGGTTCCTTTTTAAAAATCCACGATATGGTTCAATGTTGGTTCCTTTTTAAAAATCCACGATATGGTTCAATGTTGGTTCCTTTTTAAAAATCCACGATATGGTTCAATGTTGGTTCCTTTTTAAAAATCCACGATATGGTTCAATGTTGGTTCCTTTTTAAAAATCCACGATATGGTTCAATGTTGGTTCCTTTTTAAAAATCCACGATATGGTTCAATGTTGGTTCCTTTTTAAAAAGCCACGATATGGTTCAATGTTGGTTCCTTTTTAAAGGTCCACGATTTGGTTCAATGTTAGTTCCTTTTTAAAAATCCACGATATGGTTCAATGTTGGTTCCTTTTTAAAAATCCACGATATGGTTCAATGTTGGTTCCTTTTTAAAAATCCACGATATGGTTTAATGTTGGTTCCTTTTTAAAAATCCACGATATGGTTCAATGTTGGTTCCTTTTTAAAAATCCACGATATGGTTCAATGTTGGTTCCTTTTTAAAAATCCACGATATGGTTCAATGTTGGTTCCTTTTTAAAAATCCACGATATGGTTCAATGTTGGTTCCTTTTAAAAATTCACGATATGGTTCAATGTTGGTTCCTTTTTAAAAATCCACGATATGGTTCAATGTTGGTTCCTTTTTAAAAATCCACGATATGGTTCAATGTTGGTTCCTTTTAAAAATTCACGATATGGTTCAATGTTGGTTCCTTTTTAAAAATCCACGATATGGTTCAATGTTGGTTCCTTTTTAAAAATCCACGATATGGTTCAATGTTGGTTCCTTTTAAAAATTCACGATATGGTTCAATGTTGGTTCCTTTTTAAAAATCCACGATATGGTTCAATGTTGGTTCCTTTTTAAAGGTCCACGATATGGTTCAATGTTAGTTCCTTTTTAAAAATCCACGACATGGTTCAATGTTGGTTCCTTTTTAAAAATCCACGATATGGTTCAATGTTGGTTCCTTTTTAAAAATCCACGATATGGTTCAATGTTGGTTCCTTTTAAAAATTCACGATATGGTTCAATGTTGGTTCCTTTTTAAAAATCCACGATATGGTTCAATGTTGGTTCCTTTTTAAAGGTCCACGATATGGTTCAATGTTAGTTCCTTTTTAAAAATCCACGACATGGTTCAATGTTGGTTCCTTTTTAAAAATCCACGATATGGTTCAATGTTGGTTCCTTTTTAAAAATCCACGATATGGTTCAATGTTGGTTCCTTTTTAAAAATCCACGATATGGTTCAATGTTGGTTCCTTTTAAAAATTCACGATATGGTTCAATGTTGGTTCCTTTTTAAAAATCCACGATATGGTTCAATGTTGGTTCCTTTTTAAAAATCCACGATATGGTTCAATGTTGGTTCCTTTTAAAAATTCACGATATGGTTCAATGTTGGTTCCTTTTTAAAAATCCACGATATGGTTCAATGTTGGTTCCTTTTTAAAGGTCCACGATATGGTTCAATGTTAGTTCCTTTTTAAAAATCCACGATATGGTTCAATGTTGGTTCCTTTTTAAAAATCCACGATATGGTTCAATGTTGGTTCCTTTTAAAAATTCACGATATGGTTCAATGTTGGTTCCTTTTTAAAAATCCACGATATGGTTCAATGTTGGTTCCTTTTTAAAAATCCACGATATGGTTCAATGTTGGTTCCTTTTAAAAATTCACGATATGGTTCAATGTTGGTTCCTTTTTAAAAATCCACGATATGGTTCAATGTTGGTTCCTTTTTAAAGGTCCACGATATGGTTCAATGTTAGTTCCTTTTTAAAAATCCACGACATGGTTCAATGTTGGTTCCTTTTTAAAAATCCACGATATGGTTCAATGTTGGTTCCTTTTTAAAAATCCACGATATGGTTCAATGTTGGTTCCTTTTTAAAAATCCACGATATGGTTCAATGTTGGTTCCTTTTTAAAAAGCCACGATATGGTTCAATGTTGGTTCCTTTTTAAAGGTCCACGATATGGTTCAATGTTAGTTCCTTTTTAAAAATCCACGACATGGTTCAATGTTGGTTCCTTTTTAAAAATCCACGATATGGTTCAATGTTGGTTCCTTTTTAAAAATCCACGATATGGTTCAATGTTGGTTCCTTTTTAAAAATCCACGATATGGTTCAATGTTGGTTCCTTTTTAAAAAGCCACGATATGGTTCAATGTTGGTTCCTTTTTAAAGGTCCACGATATGGTTCAATGTTAGTTCCTTTTTAAAAATCCACGACATGGTTCAATGTTGGTTCCTTTTTAAAAATCCACGATATGGTTCAATGTTGGTTCCTTTTTAAAAATCCACGATATGGTTCAATGTTGGTTCCTTTTTAAAAATCCACGATATGGTTCAATGTTGGTTCCTTTTTAAAAAGCCACGATATGGTTCAATGTTGGTTCCTTTTTAAAGGTCCACGATATGGTTCAATGTTAGTTCCTTTTTAAAAATCCACGACATGGTTCAATGTTGGTTCCTTTTTAAAAAATCCACGATATTGTTCAATGTTGGTTCCTTTTTAAAAATCCACGAAATGGTTCAATGTTGGTTCCTTTTTAAAAATCCACGACATGGTTCAATGTTGGTTCCTTTTTAAAAATCCACGACATGGTTCAATGTCGGTTCCTTTTTAAAAATCCACGAAATGGTTCAATGTTGGTTCTTTTTTAAAAATCCACGATTAGTTGAGGTTTGGTTCAATGTTGGTTCCTTTTCAAAAATCCAAGATTAGTTCAAGGTTGGTTCCTTTTTAAAAATCTACGATTAGTTCAAGAAAGCTTCAGTGTTGGCAAATTTTTAAAAATCCACGATTAGTTCAAGGCCGCTCCTATGTTGACTCCTTTTTAAAAATCCACGATTAGTTCAAGATGGTTTCAACGTTGGTTTCGTTTTAAAAATCCACGATTACTTGAGGTTTGGTTCAGTGTTGGTTCATTTTTAAAAATCCATGATTAGTTGAGACATGGTTCTATGTAGGTTCCTTTTTTAAAAAATTCTCGATTAGTTGAGGGTTGGTTCAATATTGGTTCCTTTTTTTAAAATCCACGATTAGTTCAAGTCAGTTTCAATGTTGTTTTTAAAATCCACGATTTTTTGATGACTGGATCAATGTTGGTTCTCTTTTAAAAATCCATGATTTTTTAGGTATGGTTCAATGATGGTTCTCTTTTAAAAATCCACGTTTTGTTGGGTCTGGTTCAATACAGGTTCCTTTTTGAAAATCTACGCTTAGTTGAGGTCTGGTTCAATGTTGGTTACTTTTAAAAATCTACGATTAGTTGACGTGTGGTTCAATGTTGGTTCCTTTTTAAAAATTCTCGCTTAGTTGAGGTCTGGTTCAATGTTGGTTTCTTTTTAAAATCCACGATTACTTGAGGCTTGGTTCAATGTTGGTTCAGTTGGTTCCACGATTAGTTCAGGTATGGTTCAATATTGGTTCCTTTTTTAAAAAAATTCTCGGCTAGCCCCCTGCCACATGGTGAAATAAATTTCATGAAATTATGCCCTCTTAGGTCGAGTTCCACACTAGAGTAATTTCATTACCCTGCGTTTAAAAATGGCAGTATTGGCAAGACAAAAGCAAAATTACAAACCTTTTTCACAAATACATTTATAAATGTTGAAATATGTACCCAGCTAGCATTTGGAAGACTGTTTTTCCAAAAATCACATTGAGGAGTCTTTTGTATGATCAGAAAGGGACTCGAAAGTGACTCCCTGCAATGATTACAAAGAGTTTAATTAAAAATACAACAACAAATGTGTAGGAATCACAAATAGATCATTGAGGTGTTTAAAATATGACCATTTTTTTGTTATTTATGGTCACATTTTGATCATCTGGAAGATTGAAAAATGCTTAATCAAAAAAGGGTCATGCAGGGGCTGGATTCTTGTTCTATGAAAATTTGAAATGAAAAATATTTTCTTTATGAAATTTTTCATTTGAGATTTATTTCCTTTATAACAGTTTTCATTTCAAATTTTCAAAGAACAAGAATTGAGCCCCAGGTGTTTAAAAAGTGATTATTATTCTGATTAAAACTGAAAACTTTGGAGTAAATGTCAAAGAGTTTGATTTTTGTTCATTTATAAAAGTTTCGTGAAGGAGTGAACATAATTTTATTTAAAAGTGAAATATAAAAATAAAAAATATATATTCTACAAGATTCAAGATTTATTCTACAATCTTCACAAAAAGGGTAAGCAAATATATTTACTTTTTTATTTGCTTATAAAATATATTTACTCTTAATAAAAAGTATAATGTCAGCTAAACCAATAAGAACGGAAAAAGCCCAAATAAAAAGATTGGTGCAGGAGGACGAAAAAGTACTCAAACAATTTGTAAGTATAGAAAATGGCGACGTGTATGAACTAACTTAACTAATTAATCAATTAACTTAAAATATGCATACCAATTTCCTATATATTTTCAGAAAGAGTTTATTGCAAAAACCGGCGGTAATGGACCAGCACAATTTCTTCGAGCTGCAGTTCGCAAAGTATTTACTGATGATTTAGCCACATTATACAGCTGGAAGGGTACCAACTGCAAGCCTAGCGCAGAAAAGTGCTTTCTAATAACGACAATTAAAAGTAAGTTCATATTTATGGCACAAATATAAATTGTTATTAAAAAGGATCATACATATTTGGTTTCAGGTATTTGCTATCTTAAATATAAGAGTAATGACAAGGTAATGAACGTCATTCTTCAAAAACATTTTGTGCACGCAAAAGATAGAGTCATGAAGAGAAAACGAAACGAATAAGTCTTGTTATTCCCCTTATTATTATTATTATTATTATGTTATCTTATTATTATAATTATAATCTTTTTTACTTTTATTATTAAACTTTTAATCCTTTGATCTACTCGTAGTCAAGTACACATCTCAATTTCCATTAAATGAATTATAGTTTGAAGTACAAGTTATGTTATTATTATTCTATTTCAAAACGGACATGAATTGTTTTTATTTTGAATAAAAATCATGTAAACATAATAGTTTTTTTTTTTTATAATACATGTCTATAGGAAAACCCGTATGTTTACAAATCTCATACGTGATTTATAAAATCCTAATCAAGCATACATTACTGATAAATGACTAAAATTCTAGACATAAATGACTTAAAAGAGACTCGTAAATGAATATATAAATGAGTGATATATGACAATAAATAGACTCATAAATGACTCCCCAAAGACTCATAAACGGTTATAAACATTACTAAAAAAAGGCTCGAAAAAGAGTCCCAAATTAATCAAAAAATCACCAATAAATGCTTCAAATACGACTCGAAAAAGACTTTATATACCATCAGAAAATGAACGAAAATGACTCGAAACTAAAGCAGAGGAAGACTCATTTGTGATTTGCTTAGACGAGTCGCCTGAAGTTATGTTTTTCTACCGCCAAAGGAGTCATTTATGATCAGAAAATGAGCTCATATTCCAGCTTTTTAATCGTGCGGTCGGATCAAAAAAGTCTCGAATTTGATTAAAATTTTCAAAAAATGCTGGCTGGGATATAGAGAAAATTATGAATGTACTGGTGAAAATGGTTTGTAACTTTGCTATTGTCTTGCCAATACTGTCTGTGTGTAAACACCTAGTTAAATTGCTAAATGGAAAAGTTTTTAATGCAAGTTTCAGCGTGTGGCATAAGACTTACTTGAGGCCTGGTTCAATGTAGGTTCCTTTTCAAACCCTCGATTAGTTCAAGATTTCTTAATGTTGGTTCCTTTTTAAAAATCCATGATTAGTTGAGGCCTGGTTCAATGTAGGTTCCTTTTTAAAACCCTCGATTAGTTGAAGGTTGGATCAATATTGGTTCCTTTATTAAAATCCACGATTAGTTGAAGGTTAGATCAATATTGGTTCCTTTTTTAAAATCCACGATTAGTTCAGGTCCGGTTAAATGTTGGTTCCTTTTTAAAAATCCAAGTTTTTTTTTATGCATGGTTCATTGTTTGTTCTCTTTCAAAAATCTACGATTTGTTGAGGTACCGTTCAATGTTGGTTCTCTTTCAAAAATCCACGATTAGTTCAGGTCTGGTTCAATATTGGTTCCTTTTTAAAAATCCACGTTTAGTTGGGACTGGTTCAATGTTGTTTGCTTCTTAAAAATCCACGATCACTTAAGGTCTGGTTCAATGTTGGTTCATTTTTAAAAATCCATGACTGGTTGAGGTCTTGTTTAATGTAGGTTCCTTTTTTTCAAAATCCACAAATAGTTCAAGGTTTGTTCAATTTTAGTTATTTTTATACCCACAGAATTTATGCTAACGAGGTATATACACTTTGATACGACCCCAAGTATTTAGCCATGTCCGTCCGTCTGTCTGGCTTGTGCGCACGATAACTCTCGAACGAATGAACCGAATGGGTCAAAAATTTGGATTTCGTAATATTTTGTTCAAACTTAGTTCAAGTCCTAAGATGGGTTATATCGGTCCACTCCTTCCGGTACCTCCCCCACAAGAATTCGATAATGTTCGTAAAAAATCGTGCACATGATAACTCTTGAAGGGAGTAACCGATTCGGTCCATACTTTGCACATCGTGACATTTATACCAGACATATGTAGATGAGGTTCCAATATGGACTTATTTCGGAAAAGTTTAGTTTAGGACCTGCTCTCGAATCGCTATGACTTTTGTTGCAACAACTTGTATTCACTGCCCCCATACGACGGTACAAGTTTCATGCTTCCTGAGAAAATAGCCTGAAAGGTGCAAAAAACCCTATGACACCGTGTGTAGTGGTTGGAACGTAAGATAACTGCCGATTCGGTCCAAAATTTGGCCTTCGTAATATTTTGTCCAAACTTAGTTTAAGTTCGAGGATAAGCCATAGCAGTCCACTCCTTCAGGTACCTCCCCACAAAAGTTCAAAAATGTACGGAGAAATTATGCGCACGATAACTCTTGAAGGAAGTGACTGATTTGACCCACTAAAATGACTCGTGGGCGCGATATCTTTCAAAAAGCTATGACTCCCAAAATAAGATCCACTTCCATAATGGTCCAAGTCGGTCCATTCCTATAAGTACCTCCTCCGCAATACTTTGAACTTTACTCCTAATCCACATTTTTGTCAGCAAGCTCAAATGTCCACAAAGGGACACCAATTTCTGAAAACACCGTAAATACATTCGATCTGTCCGCATATGAAAATTTAAATTCACATAGGCTGAGGGTATATCTATGTCGGCAAAGCCGACTGATACTTTTTACTTGTATTTTTACTTGTACACGATGGTTTGTTCAATTTTAATTATTATTTTTTTTAATCCAGTTCATTTAGTTCATGTTTTGTTTAGATTCACTCCTTGTCCAAAAAAATAAAATCCACTGCAGATTCCCGAAAAAATATTTTTTAAGAATACGCGATAAAAAATCAATTTTGGGCAACCATTGTTCCCGGAAAATTAAAAAATATATAACTTGATAGTCCAAATTCGAATAGTCAACTATAAATTGTTGGAGTCCTTTAATAAACCAAATTTCACCCACATATGTATTTCTCTTTATTATTTGTTGTTTTTGTTCTTCCTTTTCATTCCCATAGAGAAAAAGGCTTTTCATATTCCTGGACTTTGATAGCTCCCTGCAACAACAACAATAGCATTAGCTGGAGGACTAGCAACAGCTGGACTAAGCTACAAGTTATATTTAGTTACTCTGCTGCACATTCTCATTGTTTGCCAAAAAAAGAAACAAAATTAAATGCAGTGGCCCACTTTCGTGTTGGCCATAGTTTTTTTTTTTTTTGGCTCTTTTTTTGATGACCGTTCCATCGACATTCTGTTAAAAGTGTTGAGGGGAAACGAGCGCTACTATTATAGTGCCCAAAACGGAAGTAGTTTTTGTTAGAAAACGAACGCATTGCCAACAAAGCGAGATGGATTGTCACAAAAAGTTTCCGCTAGAAAAAATAGCCTAACTGCAGGCATGCAGCCAGTGAGTTGTATGTCGTGCGAATGCCACAAAAACTTTTCTCTTTATTATTATTTTAGGGAGCATTTTTGGTGAAACGGAACTCGAATATTACAGTGAATGGTGGGCAATTAAAAAATGATGGCTGGAGGATAGGGAAGATATTAAAATTGAATAGACTGAATATATTAAAGGAGATTATTCAAAAGGGACTAGTTTTATATCATGAAGTCTTAGGTAGGAATACATCTCTCTGGCCAGTAGTGGTCAGTATCGTCCTTCTTCTCAGTGGAGTGTCTGAGATCAGAAGCAAGCTAATTTAACTGTGCCGCCATAGCCTCTTAGGACTTTTTATCAAAGATGGACACTAATTATATGATTACAATTTTCTCCAATTTTCAAATTTTGCCAGACTCTCAAGTCTTTTTCATTGCTGGTCAATAATTGTAAAAGTAAAAAACGATAAAAAATGTTTTGAATAAAAAACTAGAACATTCACTTTTACGGTCAGTTCATAATTTTGTAATTCACTATGTCCAAAACCTCATATCATTTCATGTGTTCCTCCATGTGCATACACATGTGTGTCCGCCCTTCCACAATAGCCCTGATTGTTAATGTCAATCCATCTGTCGATGTATGTATGTATGCACAGACAAGAATAGGCTAACGAGGTTGATTGTCACGAGTGACATGGCCAGAGTATGTTGTTCCAGTTCAACCGTGAAATATGACAATTGTACAACAAAACCAAAAATCCAAATGACCACTACAAAAACAACGAAACAAACGGGGAAAATGACATTTACATGAACAGCAACAGAGAAAAAGGGGAACAATATCTACATAATGCTCTACTACCAACTTGAAAGTGCCAAGAAATTAGCGGTTTGTTGTTGTCGTTGTTTTATTTCAAAAAATATAGGTCTTCTTTGGATAATACGAATATCTTCAAATTCTTTTTAGTAAAACCTACGATTCTTGTTGCCACACACACAAATTGAAAATTAACGGAATTTCTTTAATCATACATAAAAATATGGCATCATTGCTCAACGAACGCCATCTATGAATAAATTATAACCATATATTTTTTGTATACGTATAGCACACATTGAACACCTTCAATGTTGACGTAAAATCAGTGTGAGGCCAATGCCTAAATACGGACGTATTCCAAAGCGTTTGTGGTGAAAAACGTAGAACACATGTATTCTTATTAAGTCCAATTTACATATGCACATTAAATGATTTCGTTTTACGAAATCCTAGAATCAAATGAAGTGTATTTACATCTGTTGTTTTGCGTCATTTGCTTACGCACACAATCCATGGCACAATTACCCAGGTAGTGGCATCTTAAATTTTGAATATGTTATGTCAAAAATTTCCTTATGTTGTTGGGGAAATTACAACAAAAATAATTTTTTTATAAAGGGATTTGACTTTTCATAAAGTCTGTCTGGTTACTTTCCCAGCAAGAATTGTCCAGCAAGAACTTTCTCAGAGAGTAAGGGGTTTTTATTCTCTTTTGCTTTTAAATTCTAAAAAGTAAACAGACACCTTCCCAGCAAAAACCAGCAAGCAATCAGCTGACTTGCCAAAACAGAACAATTTGTCCGCCAACAAAGGAAGCAAACACGTATTTTATTAAATATAAAAAAGAAAATTAAACAAAAAAGTATTTTTCCACTTTACAAATTTGTTCTCCATAAAACAATACAATTAGATTATGTTATTTCCACAATAAAATTGTTTTTAATGTTCACAAACATAAATAAAAAAAAAACTAAAAACGGCCGATTGATTGTTTTCAGGAAGAAGAAGAGCTTGCAAGTGCTTGCTAGAAGAAAATTGTCCAGCAAGAATTTGCAAGCTCTCAGTGAAAGAACTGTCAAAATGTCTCTCTCGAATCGCTCTCTTTTGCTGGTTTTTTGTGTTAACAGACGACTTCCAGCAACAATTGGTACAAATTGTTACAAATTTTAGGGTAACCAGACACAGCTATATTCGATCAGCTGGTGTGATACCACTACCTGGTAGTTCTGCCATGACACAATCGCACATACACACTTATACAATAACACAAACACACGCACACAATATATTTATTCAGAGAAATAGGAATTTCACAATACAAATGTGTATCAAATAACTTAAATTAATTCTACAAACAAAAAAACATAATTTTTGCAAGTTTTTTAAACATTTATTTTCACTTTTGTCATCGTTTGAGTATTTTTGTTTTTCTACAACACACACAAACAAACAAAGACATCATAAAACAGTTGCATTTTTTGGTAGTTTATGACAAAAAAACTGGGCTGCTTATATATATGGTGTTTTCGTGCGTTGTTTCCCAGCAAAAAATTTTGGAAGTTGTGCAATTGGAGTTATAATTTCACAACATCTTTCGATGTAGTCCAACAGAGTTATGAAAAATGCACTCCGTTCGATACATTTTATAAGCAGTTGCTGTAGAGATCCCTACACATTTCTTCAAAAGACAAACAAGAGTGTATACATTTCGAAGAATTTGTTATAAAATAGAGAAATAACAACTTAAGTTGCGAACATTTTTCGGTAATTCACGAGACGGAAATTTTTAATTTTAATTTTAAAGCTGAACTGATAGAAGGCAACATAAAAAACTTTAGGATGATGAAAGAAAATCAGATGCGCTTGGATTAAATCGAGAACGGAGAACGGAGCTCAAATGTGATTGAATTTAATGGAAACTTTTTTAATTTGTGTTTATATAATAAAGTTCTTTGTGTTATTGTTTTACACAAATAATAAATGCATTTTTTTGGGATATTTCGCAATGGCTTGCATTTTAATTGCATCTTTAGACTGATTAAAAATGCAATCCGAAGAATGCATATAAATTCAATCCAAAGAACTGCATCTTAAGCAGTGATTTGGATCGAAAATGGAGTGTATCCTAGCTGTGTGCTGTGGAAGCAAAATGGAGTGCATCCTAGCTGCGCGCTCTCTTGTAAAATTCATAAGTGAATTCATAGGAAAAGATGTACTCCAACGGCAAATGTACCGTACACTTACAGTGATTCAACTGCATCCGCGGATGCAAACTTTTTGCTGGGTTGGAATAAATGACACAGCTATCGTCATTTATTTTTGTATGGTAAATGACGCAAAATGTTGCCTGTTTTAGCAAATAAATGACGAAAGAGCTCCAAATGACGAAAAACTTGCTAATGTAAATTGGACATTATGAATACTACCGAAATACGTCGAGCGTATTTTATTTCAACTCTGACAGAACGTATAATATGTTTTGTATATACATATGTATGTGTTTTCTATTCTGAAAACAAAAGCCAAACATATAATGAAAAACAATTTATTATAGGTAAAAGACAATTTTTGTGTTTACGAATGAAAAAAGGTTTAATATGTTTTAATCGCGGTTTTGTGTTTTAAACGGGATTTCGGTCATAACGTATTTGGGTAATACGGACGCCCAAGAGCACTTTTGTGGTAGGATGGTGAATTATTATAGTACGTTGCATTGAATATTAGGTACAGGCGTAACACAATATAGAGAATTTTTGAAATAGCACTGTTAACATAGAAACATTTCACACTTACCTTGAAAAAAGTTTAAATTTAAAATCTGAAATTAAAGTTAGAGGTTAATTAATAAAATGTTTAAATATAAGCAAGCAACACATCAACACTATATAGTCGCTGTCAAGTCCATTCAATATATGTCAAATAAATGACGTATTTACCCTAAATACTTGTTTTAAATCGAAATCGACGAAATGAATGGACATTAAAGGACATTACAAGAAATTCCGATTTCTACTAAGGGTGCAATACCGATCCAATAACAATCATCATAAAAAAGGTATGGTAGAACAAGAAAAGGTAACAGCAATACCCTGCTGACTGAACTGGGCTGTAATGTTAGTGTCAAATTTCATATGACATTTTATATATTTATTCCTATGTTCGTTGTATATTAGGGATATATATTTTTTGAAGAAAAAATTTATTCATCACAAAAAAAACTATTTCCCATAAAGACTTCTTCATATCATTGACATGTAACCTCCTCCAAGTCCGAACGACATGCCGCACACTAAAACACCGCTTATAGAGGCGGTAAAATATTTGTTAATATGCGTGGTATTTTGTTCAACTTGAAAATAATAAAGCCCTAATAAACGTGTGCTAGTTTGATTTCAAAAACAAAAGTTTAAAGCAGCTTCTCTTTTTTCGATGAATTACCAGCGACCCCAAACATTTTTGCAAGAATTCTACTTTCTGCGAGAAATTATGCATTTAGTGGAATGATATGGAAGCATTAAAATTGAAAATCTAACGAGTTTTCATTCATGTTTTTCAAAAAATTCAATCAAATGTGAAAAAATATTAGTTTTTTAAATTCCAATAATTTAGGTCGAAGCCTTAAATTTGCGTGTTGCGTGTGCGTTCGAAAAAAAAAACAAAAACAAATTACATGTAGTTCAATTTAAAATGCATGTACAGTAGTTTTGACTTTGCTGCCAATCGTTTTAGTGCGAATTTGATTTTCCTGCCAAAAAAACTAAAATATTTGCATTTTTGTCAAATTTTCAATGCAAATTGCACTTTTAACTGCAAATCATCTGACTGCAAATTTTATTTAACTACCAATAATATTTGGAAAAAGTAACGCATTTTCACAGAGAAATTTGTATTTACCAGCCAAAACTACAATCACGTCATGCGACAGTTGCTAACTCATGCACAGGGTCTTTTGTACAGAAGAAAACTGTTTTATGTTGATCATTTGTAGACAACCTACATATGATATTATGAAAAAAATAGTTAGGCTTTTTTAGTCGTGGGAACTCTTTCTACGAACTTATAATAATTAATAATTATTGCACAAACATCCCAGAAGGGACAAGGGAGACTTCTCTCATATCACATCTGCAGGTTCAAGGCATATTTATTGTGTTACCTGCATGTTGTTGCAATAATACAAACAAGTAAACTTCACTTTCTTTGAGACAAAAATTTAATGACAAATGTGGCAGCAAATATTACGATAATAACTGTTATTTAATTCCATTTTGGTTCTTGAAGCTGATGCAAACTAAGCTTTTTGATTATATGTTTTAATTTTTTCACTATTCATCTCCAAATAGTTTTGGGATATGAAGAAATCTGAAGCTGAATATTACATGAAGAGCCAATTCTTTGGCAGGTGAGCGAATCGGATAACTGTCACTTTTTGGCAGCTAAAAATATTAAAGATAAGTGCGAAATTCGCTTTGCTGCCACAAAATGCGTGCAAAACTTGTTTTGGCAGCTAAGTCAAAACTACTGTATTTTGTTTTTGTTTTTTAACGCACACGCAACACGCAAAATTTTAGGTTTCGACCTTATAGACATTTCCTTGTTTTGTTTACATTTACCGATGACAGTAACATTACAAACAAAAACAAATTTCTATGTGGTTGTTGTTGAGTTGTATTTGTTGTAGTATTCACTTTACCTGGTTTGTTCTACCATGATAAAAAGGGGAAAATGGAAGTGCATAGGGCACACGTTAAGAAAAAATTGGAATCCTCAAGGTGACGGAAAAAAGAGACCTATAGTTTATCTAGTGTTATTGAAATAAAAGACAGTCACTTCTCTTAACAACTATTTTAAACTATTTATTTGATATTAATTTAGTAAAAAGGAAAACAATTTCAATTAGGTCGATTTGCCACAACTGTGGTGTTGAAGATTTCGCGAGCAACTAACTTCTGTTTTCTTTTTTGTTGCCTCTTGTCAGAGTTACCATCACTCATCTTATTTGTTAACTGCGGGGACGGAGATGCCACAACCACTCCCCCTCCAGTGACACAGTCACGTTCATTCTGGAAAGAAATCTTCCTCGTTGATGGAGTAGGTGCGGTTGAATCTTCAGAAGGAGATTGCGTTGTATGCTGAGTTTTAGAGGGAATTGAATTTTCAAGTTGAGTTGGCGTTGCAGTCTGTTTATGACTTATAATGATGTTGGAATTAGAATCGTTGAAGTCGAAAACTGGTTTGAGACGATCGACTGTAACGTTAATATTTTTGTCCTTGATTCGAATTGTGAATAATCGATCTGTTATTCTGTTGATAACTTCATAAGGTCCAGTGTAAGGAGGTTGTAATGGTTCTCGTACAGCGTCTGTTCGTAGAAATACGTGTGAACAGGTATCGATGTCTTTGAGTTTGAACATTTTACTCTTCGTGTGATGTGCAGTTGGAGTTGGACGTAGCGTTCGGAAATATTCTCGAAGTTTTTGAAGAAATTCTGTAGAATCAGCCTGTTGATTGTTGTCTTCATAAAATTCGTTTGGAAGTCTCAATTGACCACCGTAGAGAAAATCTGATGGTGAAGCTCGAAGGTCTTCTTTAAATGCAGTTCGGAGTCCAAGTAGTACTGTTGGTAATATGTCAACCCAGGATACTGTTGGATGACACATTAACGCTGCTTTAAAAGTTCGATGCCACCTCTCAACCATGCCGTTGGATTGAGGGTGGTACGCTGTTGTACGTGCTCGTTTAGCTCCTGTGAAAGCTGCTAATGATTTGAAAAGCGCTGATTCAAATTGAGTGCCTTGATCTGTTGTAATTGTTTTTGGGCAACCAAATCTTGAAATCCAAGTTGACCAAAATGCAGTAGCAACTGTTTGAGCGGACATGTTTTTGAGCGGAACAGCTTCAGGCCATCTGGAAAAACGATCTATCATTGTTAGACAGTATCTGTATTCTTGTACTGGTGGCATTACAACAATGTCTAAGTGTACGTGATCAAAACGATTGTCTGGAACGTCGATTTTGTTCGGAGTTAAACGGTTATGTCTGGTAATCTTTGCTTTTTGGCAATGTAAACAATTACGACAAAGATTGATGATGTCTTTTTTAATTCCGGGCCAGATGTATTTTGTTCGTACTTGCTGTAGTGTTGAGCGACCGCTGGGGTGTGAAAGTCCGTGCACGGTATTGAAAATTTGTTTGCGCAGTGCGTCCGGAATGTATGGACGGACGTATCCCGTTGAGATGTCGCAATGAATTGATGTGTTACCATAATGAACTATTTGCAGTTTCAGAGAATTGTTGCCATTGATGATAGTTTTCAACTCATCGTCAGATTGTTGTGCTTTCTGTATGTCTTCGGTTGAAACAGTTGACGGCATTGAGATTTCGTTGAGTCGTGAAAATGCATCAGCGACGGTGTTTTCGGGTCCAGAAAGATAAATTATATCAGTTGTAAATTGTGATATGAAATCTAAATTTCTGAGTTGTCGGGGAGATGCTTTTTCAGGCCGTTGAGAAAATGCGTATATGAGCGGTTTATGATCGGTTTTGATGACGAAATGTCGTGCTTCCAGCATGTGTCGAAAATATTTCACAGCTTTGTAAATAGCGAGCAATTCTCGATCATATGTGCTGTATGACTTTTCAGATTTTGATAACTTACATGAGTAAAATCCTAGAGGTCTCCAAGTACCGTTGAAGTTTTGTTCCAAGACGGCACCGATAGCACTGTCTGATGCATCCGTTACTAATGCTAGTTCTAGGTCTGGAGCTGGATGTGCTAACATAGTAGCTTCACCAAGGCTTCGTTTGCAAATCTCAAAAGCGTTTTCTGATTCAGTTGTCCATGGAACTTTGCGTTTATCATTTTTCTTTGAATTCCCAACGAGTTCGTTAAGGGGTGCTTGTTGGTGTGCTGCATGTGGTATGCAGCGCCTGTAGTAGTTTATGACACCAATAAAGCGACGAAGCTCACAGATAGTTTCTGGCTTCTTGTAATTTTTTATGGCATCAATACGATCTGTGGGTGGGGAACAACCATTTGCGTTGATTATGTAGCCAAGAAATCTTACCTCAGGTACACCAAAATGGCATTTGTTGGGGTTGATGGTGAGTCCGAAGCGTCGTAAAATTTCGAACTCTACACGAAGATGTTCTCGATGTTGTTGTGGAGATTCGGACATAATGATAATGTCGTCGATGTAACAAAATACGAAGTCAAGTCCTCGGAACACGTTGTCCATGAAACGTTGGAATGTTTGTGTTGCGTTCCTCAAACCGAAAGGCATGTACAAAAATTCTAGTAAGCCGAACGGAGTACATACTGCTGTTTTTGCGATGTCTTCTTCAGCCATGGGTATTTGATAATAGGCTCTTGTAAGGTCAAGAGTTGTAAATATTGACTTACCGTGAAGATTTTCTGCAAAGTCGTGTATATGGGCAATAGGGTAGCGGTCTGGAATTGTTTGTGAGTTGAGTTTACGATAGTCACCGCAGACGCGCCAGCCACCTGTTTTCTTAGCAACCATATGAATAGGACTAGCCCAAGCACTCTTTGATGGACGACAAATACCTTGTTCGATGAGATAATCCATTTCGGCTTTAGCTGCTTTTAATTTATCACCCGAAAGACGTCGTGGACGATCAGCAACTGGAGATCCTGTTGTTTCGATGTGATGTACCACAATTAATTCATCTGTTGGTTTCCTAAGCGTTGATGTTTTGGTAATGTCTTCAAATTCCTTTAGTAGATCTGCGAAAGGAGATGCAGAATTCAATGTTGAAATTCCAAATTGTTTTGTTTGCAAAATTACACCACCGTTGGATAATTTGGTTTTGTTGTCGATAAGACGTTTTTTTTTTTGAGATCAATGAGTAAATCAAAGTTGACTAGAAAATCGGCACCTATTATTGGTGTGTGCACGTCAGCAATCACAAATAACCACTTGAATTCTCGTCGAAGTCCAAGGTCGAGTTTCAATACACAATCACCAAATGTTTTGATTTCACTTTGATTTGCAGCCAAAAGTGTAAGTTTGGACGGCTTAAGTTTTTCTTTGATTATAGATGGGGGTACGACTGATACCGCTGATCCAGAATCAATGAGATAACGTGAATTTGTTGACTTGTCGTAAAGATGTAGACGTTTTTCACAAGCGTTGTTGTTATTGCTGCTGTCGACAACCGATTTGACTGACGACAGCCCAGTTAGTTTTCCGGCTGAGATCGTGAACAATCAGGTTTACATTTTCTTGCTTTGTCACCAAATTTGAGATGAAAATAGCACAAATTTCGCTGGTTTGAATTTTGACCACTTGGCGAACGATTTCTTGATTTGGAACGATGTCGTGTATGCTTACCAATTTGTTGTTGGATTTTGTCGACCTTAGCTGAAAGTTCCCTTATTGTTTGGCACATATCGGCGAAAGACATTCTTTGGTTAATTGCATCAACAGCTGGTTGTTGTGATGTTGAAAGAGAATTAACACAATTGTTGTTGTTTGCTTCAAACATTTTGTCAGCAATTTTTGCCAATTTTTCCAGGTCTTCTTCTTCCCAGGCGGTTAGAAAAGGTCTCATGTTTTCTGGCATTTGCCCAAGAAACAGTGTTCTGATGATTGCCTCGTTGCCTTTACCAGGAGCAAGTCGTTTCATGTGTACCAAAATTGACGTTGGTTTCATGCCGTTTGTTTCACCACCTTGTATCAAACGTCGTAGTTTTGACTCGGGAGACTCAGCAAATTTGGAAATAATTCTTTCTTTTATTGCTAAATACTTGCTTGAGTCCGGTGGATTTGTGATAAGGTCTTCAACTGACAACAATACTTCGTCTTCAAGACGGACACTCACCAGATCGAACTTGTCGTTATCCGCTGTTATGTTACACAGGGCAAATGAACGTTCCACTTGCGCAAACCATAAATGCGGGTTTCTTTCGTTAAATTTAGGAATGTGTACCTTTTGTAGACTAGGTTGTGTGTCTTCATGCCGAGTGGCACTACTCAAGGCAGCCAGTTGTTCCTGGAGCGATTGGATTTGCCGTTGCAAGTCTTCTGCCATGTTGTTGTCCGTTACGATGTTGCTGCTTTCGAAGAATTCGGCTTCGTCTTCACTACTATTGGAGTCGACCTCTTTATAGTTGATTGGATTGCGTCGTCTCAGTTGCCGTGTTGAATCAACCATAAGTTTTCAAAGTGTTTTTGTTAATAAATTCTGAGAAGCAAAATTACCGTTGAAACTGTTGTCGAGCAAAAGCGGGCATGCACGTTTGTGTACTTGAATGTATGTACGTGTTTATGTGTGCGTATGCCGGTATTATGAATTTCCACGAACTATCGCGATCTGCTTGTTGCAAATTTTTATTTTGTTTTGTTTGTTCGTAGACGGGGTCACCACTATAGTTTATCTAGTCCCTGTAGGAAATGTCAATAGTGAATCTATACTGACTTACTACTGACATTGTCAACAGTACTACTGACAAACTGTAGACAACTAATGTAATTTCCTATAGACATTTTGTATGAACGTGTCATTCGAAAGTCAGTACTGACAATGGAACTAGTATGTCAATAGTAAGTCAGTAGTTCCTGAGGAACCATGTGTTGACATTGGAGGTAGTGAGTCAGTATAGACATTGGTGGTAGTAAGTCACTATAGACATTGGAGGTAGTAAGTCAGTATAGACAATGGAGGTAGTGAGTCAGTATAGACATTGGCGGTAGTGAGTCAATAGTACCAGATTTTCAATACTAAACTTTTTAGCTTATTTGGAACTTTTCATAGATAAAACAGCTGTATAGTACGTTTAATAAGAAGATGAAGCTACACATTTGTTTAAATACTATATTTTATTAAAGAATAAAACAAATAATATTGAAAATGCTAAAAATGTACAAATTGCGTATTACAGTATTTTTATCTTTTTAAATGGCTAAGCCAAAGATTCCACATAAGTAAAAATTAGTAAATAAAGACAATGTATTCAAGGCTGCTTAAACATTTTAACATATAAATAATAAAAAAACGTTTTCGTTTTATTTTCTTAGCCAAGTCGCACCAATGACTTGTCTGCTTAAAATAGTTCTTCCTCTGTTGCACTTAACGTTTTATCAGGCGATTGGCTGAATGTTGATATAACATCTAGGAATTGAAAAGAATAAACATGTATAAACTTAAATAAAAAATATGTCCTTAAATTTTCTTGCCTATTACAGCTGTATAACATTGGAAAAATCTCACAATCGATTTTTGCCAAATAATTCTTCAATATTGTAATTCATTATTATGTTTAGTTGCATTCAGCATTTCCAGCGAGACGGGACAATATATACATCAGGCTCCACAATATTCTCTAAAGGTTCCACATAATGTCTAATTGTCGAAATTTCACCACAAATGTTGCTAGTCGCCTCAGAATTCGTACTTTGCTATAGAATCCCTGTAGGAAATGTCAATAGTGAATCTATACTGACTTACTACTGACATTGTCAACAGTACTACTGACAAACTGTAGACAACTAATGTAATTTCCTATAGACATTTTGTATGAACGTGTCATTCGAAAGTCAGTACTGACAATGGAACTAGTATGTCAATAGTAAGTCAGTAGTTCCTGAGGAACCATGTGTTGACATTGGAGGTAGTGAGTCAGTATAGACATTGGAGGTAGTGAGTCAGTATAGACATTGGAGGTAGTGCGTCAATAGTACCAGATTTTCAATACAAAATTTTTTAGCTTATTTGGAACTTTTCATAGATAAAACACTAATAAGAAGATGAAGCTACACATTTGTTTAAATACTATATTTCATTAAAGAATAAAACAAATAATATTGAAAATGGTAAAAATGTACAAATTGCGTATTACAGTATTTTTATCTTTTAAAATGGCTAAGCCAAAGATTCCACATAAGTAAAAATTAGTAAATAAAGACAATGTTTTCAGGCTGCTTAAACATTTTAACATATAAATAATAAAAACGTTTTCGTTTTATTTTCTTGGCCAAGTCGCACCAATGACTTGTCTGCTTAAAATAGTTCTTCTTCTGTTGCACTTTTATCAGGCGATTCGCTGAATGTTGATATAACACCTAGGAATTGAAAATAATTAACATGTATAAATAAACATAAATAAAAAAATATGTCCTTAAATTTGCTTGCCTATTACAGCTGTATAACATTGGAAAAATCTCACAATCGATTTTTGCCAAATAATTATCCAACATTGTAATTCATTATTATGTTTAGTTGCATTCAGCATTTCCAGCGAGACGGGACAATATATACATCACGCTCCACAATCTTCTCTAAAGGTTCCACATAATGTCTAATTGTCGAAATTTCACCACAAATGTTGCTAGTCGCCTCAGAATTCGTACTTTGCTATAGAATTGTTTATTTTTCACATGTCTTTTATATTTTCTTTTGCTCATACTTGTTATTGAAATTATATGCTTTAAGTTTTCACAATATTTTATTGATTTTTACAAAAACACTTTTTTCACCAACCACAAAAATTATTTTACGCCAAACAATTAAGAAAATTAAAAAAAGGATGCTTCGTTGGGCTATCATCTGTCAATATACACAATGCTTCTTCTTATTAAGGTAAAGGTATCAATAGTTGACAACCTGGTGACAAAGTGTTGACTTTGTCACCATATTAGTAGACAAAGTGGCGACATGTCAACACATGACCCCACACTTCCTACAGGGATTGTTTATTTTTCACATGTCTTTTATATTTTCTTTTGCACATACTTGTTGTTGAAATTATATGCTTTAAGTTTTCACGATATTTTATTGATTTTTACAAAAACACTTTTTTCACCAACCGCAAAAATCATTTTACGCCAGACAATTAAGAAAATTAAAAAAAGGATGCTTCGTTGGCCTATCATCTGTCAATATACACAATGCTTCTTCTTTTTAAGGTAAAGGTATCAATAGTTGACAACCTGGTGACAAAGTGTTGACTTTGTCACCATATTAGTAGACAAAGTGGCGACATGTCAACACATGACCCCACACTTCCTACAGGGGTGTTATTGAAATAAAAGACAGTCACTTCTCTTAACAACTATTTTAAACTATTTATTTGATATTAATTTAGTAAAAAGGAAAACAATTTCAATTAGGTCGATTTGCCACAACTGTGGTGTTGAAGATTTCGCGAGCAACTAACTTCTGTTTTCTTTTTTGTTGCCTCTTGTCAGAGTTACCATCACTCATCTTATTTGTTAACTGCGGGGACGGAGATGCCACAGACCCACAACCTCCTGGAAAATAAGTTTTATGAAATAGTTAGAATCCATTGGAAAACCATGGAAATTAAATTTAAAATTTATTTGCGACCAGTAGGACAATTCTGTAACTTATTTTTTGAGTTCCCGACAACAATTGGTAAAATTAAAATGCTTATAATTTCGGTAATTAACGATATTTGTCGGTATGTTAGCGACCAATAAAAAGTAGTCCTAAAGTTCTACCGACAGCAACAGTGTTGTCAACTTTTATTTGAAGTTTTCATTCATAATTTTGCGTTGTAATATTTTTTTGTCGGTAACTCAAAAAATGAGTTAGAGAATCACACTACAGGTCTCAACCTGTTCTTGAGCCTAAATGTTTGATATTTTGTGGGGAAGGTATCGGAAGAAGTGGAGCGATACAGTCGTTCTCCGAATTTGACATAAGTTTGAAAAAAGATTACGATGTTCAAATATTGGATTTACGGACTTACGCTCGACAAAAATTATACTTTTTTAATACGAAATGTGAAGACTACTTGCGGCAAAAATTTCGAAACGACCCTAGACATGTCTCTAAGACTCAAATTTGCGCAAATTTATAAATTTTTGGGTGGGATGTAGCCGAAGTGATGGACCCAATATTCGAACATGCTTTAAGTGAGAAAGAAATATTACGATGCGCAAAGGATGGAACGAAGGTGTTGTCCGATATAGACCTTCTTGGAAGCTGTACGATGTGGAATGGGCACAATTTCGATAAATTGTACACTCAAGTCATAAGATATTGTGCCATTTTAGTTAGTGTCGGCAGGGTTATTTATATTCTATTTGGGACATTATTTCAAAAAGCATGGCCTCGTCCCCGAAACAATTGCACCGTCGTAAAAGACATCGCGAGCACAACCTCAAGCAAAAAAACTCCACGCCGATTCGACAAGTGTCTTTAAATTGCACTCGAGTCAAATACTTTAAACATTTTTGTGGGAGGTACTTGAATGGGTGGACCGATATAGTCCGTATTCGAAGCAGTTCAATGTTCGGACAAAATTTTACGAGAACCCTATTTTTGAACAAATCGGTTGATCCGTTCGAGAGTTATCGTTCGCACTATTTTAGTCAAAAATGTTGAACATTTGTTGGGGAAGTATGGTCCATTTTCGAACTTGACAACATATTATGAGGGCTAAATTTTGTAACAAATCAGTTGATCCCTTTAAGAGGCGTCGTGCTAGATGGACATCGCAAAATCGACCCCAAATTGCCTGCAAAGGATTTCGTCCAAACCATTATTTCGATGAGGCACATTTTCATCGTATCAAAGTCAAATTTCAATAATTCACGTTTCTCTTCATCTTTTATTGCCCCTAAAAATGTTATATATTAAATTATCTATTTCCGGTCATTTTCATTTACTCCGCACAATCTCTTTCAAATATTTGAATCAGCCTCTGAAATTACAACTTTATTAAATCTTCCCTCAACATCCCATAATATTTGGATGTTTTGTACGTAATGATCTTGCATGACAGCTTTTGTCCCAAAGGCAGGCAGTCAGTTACACACCGTTCTCTCTGTAGGCATAACAAATCTATTTTCCATTGAAATCATTTCATTGTTCCAAAATAAAGACATTTTCTCAAGAACAACAACAAGGGGATTAACAATTTATTTCTGGTATTTCTTCTCTGCAGCAATTCTTCATGGTCATTAACACCTTCCAAGGAGAGGAGAAACAGAAAAGAAGAATACCTGTGATTTTATATGAAATTTCTTTTTACCTGCCTGCCAGATACAAGAAGTAATCGGTTATGTGACCGCCTTTGTTTTCATTCGAATAAAACAGCAGGGAATGTACAACACAATTATTGTGGGCTCTCTGGAAATTGTTTTTATTGCTACTCTCGTGGTCACTCCCTCTCACTCAGTGAAATAAAATTTGAGAAGAGGCTGGCAAAGTTGCCAGATGCTACTGCATGTGATGGGGAAAGTATTTTGCGTTTTGTGGTCTAAGATATTAGAGAAGTTGCAATACTTTCTTTAGTAGATGGGGAAATTAATAGATTAACAAAGTTCTGTAGTGTAATCACTAATTTCGATTTTTCCACAAAAGCGTTCCAGTACTCCACAAATTTTTCATTTTCTTTAATAATAAATCAGTGTTTTAATTGTATTTAGGACATTTCCTCACCTTTTTCGGTGGGGCTATAATATACATTTCTCACCAGACTCTCACCAGAATTAGACCTCCTGATTTTCATTGTTTTGAAATTTGGGGATTAACCGTGTTCCCCAAAAATTTTTCAGTATAGGTCCACGATTACATACATCCCGATTTTCAGTATTTTGTAGGTTTTAGTCATATTATCTAACCGAAGTGAATGAAATTTGGTATTTAGTCTTCTTTGGTGCTACAAAACCTTCCCCCAGAAATTGTTCAGTATAGGTACATGTTTTGATGTAGCCTTCCATAAAACGGTTCTGCACGAGTTTCAAAGTTTTAGCCGCATTATCCCACATAAATGAGAATAGTGCAGTATCTGGTCTTCGTTGGGAAAATAAATATTTCTGCAGAGAAAAGCAAATCCCAATTTTCGGTATTTTTAAGGTTTTAGCTACATTATGTAACTGAAATTTGGCATGTAGTTTTCGTTGGGGATACAAAACATTCACGCGGAGAATGTTCGGTACTGAATTACATACTACATTTTAAGTATTTTGATGTGCTTAGCCACATAATCCTTCCGAAGTAACTGAAGTTTGGTATTTAGTATTCGATATGGGTATAAAACAGTTCTACAGAGAATGTTGCCGATATTCGGCATTTTGAAGGCCATTTAAATATATCTGTCCGTCTGTCTGTTGAAATGAATAGAAAAATCACAAATCATTTCTAGTAGACCTTATATGCATTTGTTGACCTTTATGACATTGGTCCTAAGACGATTGTTATATACAGTGGTCAAAAAAACTCCACGAAATTTTGTTGACATATTTCCCACATTTTGGTACAGCCCCCAAATAACGGTTTTTGTTATTTTGAGGAATTTACTTTATTTATTCATACACAAATAGTAGTAACTAATCATAAATGCAGGAGACGTAGAAGTTAAATAGTGCCGGAGATATCACCCACCTTGTGGAACTCCCTGTTGCACTATACGGGGCTTAAACTTCTTGTTTCTGAATTCCACGACTGGCGTCCCCACTTACAATTGAAAATTCAAAGTTTCAAACTTGGCAGGAAGGTTGTCTGCTCGATGTTTTCAAACAGCGTGGAGTGCTTGACAGTAAGTATCAAAGGCTTTTGATAAGTCAAACGCCACCATCACTGTTTTATCACACGTCTTGCTGTGCTTGAGTCCTCGACTAATATGTGTGGAGATGGTGTGCAGCGCTGTTCTCGTGCTGTGCTGCTTACGGAATCCGCCTGATGATCGGCAAAGGTCTTTGCTACGGGAGACAAAAGCGAAATTGGTCTGTACAATTCAGCATTACTGATATCCTTGCCTGGCTTCAGTTGCGGGACCACTCTGTCCATTTTCCAGACTACGAGAACGATGAGGGTGAATAGCGACAGGTTGAGAACTTTAGTAAATCCTCTACTCCCGGCACACATACAGCTGTTTCAGCAATACCACGGAGATTCCACCAGGAAGCAACGCTTTGGATGATTTAGCGCTCCTGATGACATTCGTGATGAAATCGGACGGTCTGCTGATGGAGACAATTATGGGGTGATGGTCTGATCCAAGATAAATGACGGGTTGCCAGGTGACACGATGGTTATGTCTGGCGAACTGCGACACTCTCCGCTTATTCTGGTAGGGGCGTTCTCATTGACCGCTCTAAACGTAGAGCTATCTATCTGCTCGGGCCTATCTCCAGGTTATAGTTATCGGCGGGATTATAAATTCCGCAGCTCTACCTCGGCAGTTCCACACCTGACTGCTACCACATACATTCCGTGTACGGGTATTTAGAGTCAGGCTCTTGCGATATAGGTCTGCATTGTACAGACTGGTGCAATAGGAAAGCCAATCCCTCCACCTCCACTTCTGGTTCGATCCTCCCTCAGTACCTTGTAACCATCACAACGCTGCACTATAGGTAATTTGGCCTGTTTTTGAGGCAAAAATTAATAGCGGTGGATATGTGGGATTTTTTTACATTTTTAATGCTTTATATGCAAAAGTAAGATAAAACAAAGAATTACATTGTAAAATTCGGATATAGCGAACATCGGTTATAAGAAACTACGCTTATAGCGAACAAAGTTTTGTGTTTCCAAAGAAGTTTTCTTAATATTTGTACACACATTCAACTTCGTAAAACGACCACGATTATAACAAACAAAAATTGTTACCCCGCGAGTAGAATTGTTTACAATTTTTTAGGATTTATACGCTCGCTTTAAAGCACAAGCGATAGCGAAGAATTTAAGCACTGTTTCAAATATTTTAACATATGATATGTAAAAGTAAGCTTTAATAAGAATTTTACGGACGAACACGTTTATAACGAACGCCGGATATAAAGAACAAATTTTCTTTTTCCTACCCCCTATTGTCATTTTAACTATTTTATTCGTTCCAACCCAATGAACGCGGTTAAAACAAAAGAAAAACGGTTACAATGAACTAAAGTACTGATCCGCCAAAAGATTTTTATAAACATTGACAGTTTACAATATTGATTCGCGAAAAGAACTTTATAAATATTATTTTTTCAAAGGACCAAATAAATCATGCAATCATGATCCCTAGTTGGAACATATTACGGCTATAATTAACAAAAATGTTGACCACAACACGTCTGTACATTTTTAAAACACATGGTGAATATTCCATTAAAGAAAATGTCTTTTTAGTTCAAATCGGATGCTTTTTTTGTGTTGAATATTTCCTTCACCAAACAAAAAATTAAAACAAAATATTTTTTTCTGCAAGGAAGGCACCTTCAAAAATTGATATAACTCAAAAATCGCAACTTGGTAATTATGTAGTTGATTCAGAGCGCATTGCTGAAGATATTCCCGGTGGCAGAATTTCGGACAAAGTTGGACAATTTTGTAAAAGTCTATAATATAAAACTATAATTTTGTAAAAAAAAATAATTCTTATGTTGTATCCTATATGACGATTTCTTCTGCTGTAACAAACATTTTGAAGAAAATTATTTCTTAAAACAGAAAGTACACACCGCCACCATTCCACTGAATATCGTATCTTTGTATTTGATTATTACCAAATTCTTACGAATTGCGTTTAAATTACGCTCTGAGTTTTAATCTTTTTTAAGATTTTTTATTTTGTCTTTGAAATTTTGATTTTAACTTCGAATTATACAGCGAGTTTTTGAATATTTTTGAAACCAAATTGCGGATCCATAGAATTTGACATGCTCTTTCTTCGAATCAAATTTGAAAACTCGCGTTTTTAAAAGTGCAAAAATCGACTTTTTGCCTAAAAACCTGTCCAAATTACCTATAGTGCGCTGTAAGCTGCAGTTGTTCTTGAGCTTGGTTTCCTGCACCGCCGCAACCCTGATATTCTTCCGCTCATGAAGTCCACTATTTCCTCGATCTTACCTCGCAGTCAATTGCAAAAGGGATATATTTTCATAGATTGGAACAACAACGGCTGGTGTTTAGTGCTGCGTGTGCGGTTGCTGTTGCAGGGGAGTCGCATAATCTGACGACGACTCAGTAGAGGCTGTATTCTCGCAGCAACATAGTCTCTGTCGTAGTCCCTCACATGTACAAGTCCGGAAAAAACCCTTAGATACACACACTACCGACATCTATCGCATCTCACCGTAGTTTTAGTGTATTGGATGTGACAAACTGAGCACGTATACATAAATTGAGCAGACATTCCGGGATATGATGCTCCCAACTCAGAAAGACTATACAAATACGGCCGGAACATGGGTGTTGTGTATTCCGGGTCAATCCAGGTCCAAAGAACCCGCTGTCATGACATTGAGCACTACCAATATTTTCCCTCAGTGGAACCACTTGACTGCCATTTGCCGCATATAAATCAGTTGTAAATTTGCCTCAATACATACATTAAGTTTTGGAGTTCCAAAAAATTAATAAGAAATTAAGAAATATTCTGAATTCTATTGAATTGAAATTTTTTCCTATTAGGGCGAAGATAATTTTTTAATATTAATTTTAATTAATTTCTCATTGGAGTCGAGCTTAACGACCGTTACTTTCTTCAAGTTAAAAAGCCGAAATTTCGAACCCACACAACCACAATTATGTGACATTAGGGTTCTAAAAAAATCGATGTCAGCTTTTTTTATACGCAGCCCCCTAAAGTGTATAGTTTTGTTAGATTTTAAGATTACACTGTGCGACAACAAAAAAAATGACAAGGAAAACTAAGCAGATTATGAAAGTAGACCTAAAAATATGAGACACGTGTATCGGCGTTTTTAACGTTTACATCGAAAAGTAACCAAAGTAGGTGGGGCAAGTTCCGCCCATTTCTAGCTTTTTCGAAATATTCGAGTTGAAATATCATGGAATCTATGCATTTTAGGTGTATAGTGTCTTTGGCAATATTACAGAGGAGGATATGGGAAATATATCTGTTAAAAAACTTAACCCTCATACGGTTCATGAAAGGGGTCTTTTTGGTCCTTTTTTCAAAAATTGTTCAAAAACTCCCTTAAAATGTGGTCATATCAAATCCAAATGTTCTACAAAATTCTTTGCCATAAAGTTTTACTATAGGTAGTAGAATACGTTAAAACCGTAAAACTTACCTAAATGCCAGGAATAAGCAAAAAATAAAAACACGTTTTAGGGTTAAACTCGTACTTCATCTGAGTTTTTGCATAATTCTCCCACATGACATAATTTTAGAGCAAAATCGTCAAAGGCAAAAATATTCTCCATAAAATTTTACTGTAAGTCTCCAAAGAAATGAAACTTATATTTACATTATTTATCATTAAAATATATGCATCAATTTTGACGAAAAAACACGAAAATATCTCATCATTTTTTTGATGAATTTTGTCTTGGACTTTTTTCGAGTTAATGCATGAAAGTACAATGAAACTTAGTTTTAGACAAAAATTGTCAAAAGAAGAAATATTTTACACAAAATTTCACTATGAGTCTCAGAATAAACTAGGTATCTATGTATAATACTTTTTAAAAGAATTGCATTACAAAATTATGTATTATAGGTGTAAATTTTTTGTTTAAATTCCAATCTGTTAATGTCGTATATTTCCAAACTGACGCAAAATCTTCCAAAATACTTCACTTTACGCAGATAGTGTCAAAAGAAAAAATGTTTATCATCGAATTTTATTATGAGATTGTGAACAAAAGACATCTGTAACAATAACATAGAACCATAAAAATTAGGAAGCAATTTTGGTATATAAAACTGTTTTTTATTTTCGTCGAATTTGGCATTTTTTCCCTATTTCGCTGCATTCTGTTTTAAAATTATGCACTTTAGAAGCATGTTATCAATGAAAGAAATGTTCTACATAAAATTTCACCATAATTTTTTTAATAAAATATACCTCAAAATATTACATATAAGGATAAAAGACGCTGAAATGTTTAAATATTTTAAAATAACATTGATTTTACTGATGTTTTTTGTGGATCTTGGCAATTCTACACCATTGTCAAACAGTGTCCAACATAGATCAGCCATGAGGGAGTGTAGACCTTTACCGCAGTATCGTTCTTCTATAGGCGCACATATTTGATGAAACTGTTCGCCCTGTTCATCGGATTCTGTGGATAATTGTTGTTGGAAATAGTCCATATGAGAATTCAAAAAATGAATTTTTGTTGACATGTGAACACCAAGCTTTTCAAAATTGTTGAGCATAGTATCTACATATATTTGAGCTGTTGGAGATCGGTGCTTGCCCAGGAAATTGTAAATGACGTCTTTTATGCTTTTCCATGTTCCCAGCTCTTCTTGGGTAAGGATTTGCTCGAATTCGGCATTTTGTATCAGCTTTCGTATATCTGGTCCTACAAGAACGCCTATTAGGTGTAAGATAAACAGAAATTGTTATACAATAAGTTCTAAAATATCTTAGTTGTTTTTACCTTCTCTTATCTTTGCTTCGCTTAGTCCCAATTTACATTAGGCGAGTTTACTTGCGGCAATTGTCAGTTTGTAGGTGAGAGAGGGTGCTGAGAGGCAAAGGGTTACCATATGCCTCACCTCTCTCTCCTACAAAATGACAATTGCCGCAAGTAAACTCGCCCAATGTAAATTGGGACTTTGTTTTGGAAACAATGACTTTAGAAATACTTTTGCATCTTCATGCAAGTATCGACTGACATATGACTAGCAACTCCACAAATAAAAATGTAATGAAGAAGCTGAAAAACAAAACAAAATTAATGAATAGCAATAATCACGTGTACTGTAAATTGGTATTGTTACCCAATGGATTTAGTTTTAATTGTTAGCGTCTTTTATCCTTATAGGTAATATTTTGAGGTACATTTTATTAAAAAAATTATGGTGAAATTTTATGTAGAACATTTCTTTCATTGATAACATGCTTCTAAAGTGCATAATTTTAAAACAGAATGCAGCGAAATAGGGAAAAAATGCCAAATTCGACGAAAATAAAAAACAGTTTTATATACCAAAATTGCTGCCTAATTTTTATGGTTCTATGTTATTGTTACAGATGTCTTTTGTTCACAATCTCATAATAAAATTCGATGATAAACATTTTTTCTTTTGACACTATCTGCGTAAAGTGAAGTATTTTGGAAGATTTTGCGTCAGTTTGGAAATATACGACATTAACAGATTGGAATTTAAACAAAAAATTTACACCTATAATACATAATTTTGTAATGCAATTCTTTTAAAAAGTATTATACATAGATACCTAGTTTATTCTGAGACTCATAGTGAAATTTTGTGTAAAATATTTCTTCTTTTGACAATTTTTGTCTAAAACTAAGTTTCATGGTACTTTCATGCATTAACTCGAAAAAAGTCCAAGACAAAATTCATCAAAAAAATGATGAGATATTTTCGTGTTTTTTCGTCAAAATTGATGCATATATTTTAATGATAAATAATGTAAATATAAGTTTCATTTCTTTGGAGACTTACAGTAAAATTTTATGGAGAATATTTTTGCCTTTGACGATTTTGCTCTAAAATTATGTCATGTGGGAGAATTATGCAAAAACTCAGATGAAGTACGAGTTTAACCCTAAAACGTGTTTTTATTTTTTGCTTATTCCTGGCATTTAGGTAAGTTTTACGGTTTTGACGTATTCTACTACCTATAGTAAAACATTATGGCAAAGAATTTTGTAGAACATTTGGATTTGATATGACCACATTTTAAGGGAGTTTTTGAACAATTTTTGAAAAAAGGACCAAAAAGACCCCTTTCATGAACCGTATGAGGGTTAAGTTTTTTAACAGATATATTTCCCATATCCTCCTCTGTAATATTGCCAAAGACACTATACACCTAAAATGCATAGATTCCATGATATTTCAACTCGAATATTTCGAAAAAGCTAGAAATGGGCGGAACTTGCCCCACCTACTTTGGTTACTTTTCGATGTAAACGTTAAAAACGCCGATACACGTGTCTCATATTTTTAGGTCTACTTTCATAATCTATTCAGTTTTTCCCATCATTTTGAAAAAAATTGAAATTTGTTGCACAGTGTTACTATGGAAACTTTGAGAACCCAGTGGCACATATTAACATATTCCGATTGTGCTCAAATTTTGGCAATCTAACAAAACTAAACACTTTAGAGGGGAACCGCCCAAAAACCCCGATATCGGTGTTTTCCCTTTTGATTTAAAACCAGCCCAATAATACATGTTTCGCCTTTGGTAGAGGCTCATCAGACATATCGGTTGTGGAGCGCCTTCGCTATCATCTAACTTTTCCTCTTTCAAATGCAATTTGTTTTTTTAAAACGATGGATATTTGTCCGTTCATTGTATGACTTCCATGACAAACGCTTAGCGTAGTCTTTGGAAGTTATAAGTTTGGCTCTGAACGTTATCATGCCGTGACAACACTTTTTTCATATGTTTTTCAAGGACGTGGGTTAAAACCCCACCCCAAATTTGCCTATTAAGGCGAAGATCATTTTTAATTAATTTCTTGTTGGAGTCGAGCTTAATAACCGATGATTTTTGCAAGTTATTTTGCAATGTCGTAGACTACAGGCTATCGATATTGAACATATATTATTTTCGCTATTAGGCCGAAGATCATTTATAATTATCTTCTTGTTGGAGTCGAACATAGTGGCCGATGATTATTGCAAGTTATTTTTCAATGTCGTAGACTGTAAAAAATGCATTGTCACTTTTTCCGTAGCGTTAAAAAGTTCCCGCATCGATTGCATAAAATTTTCTCCATTGCGGATATTTAAAATTCTCATTCTCGTTCGGAAATGAGCTACCTTTTATTGATATTTAATCTATATTATTTTCGCGATATTTCTAGCGCTTATTTTAACTTCAATATAAGATACGATACACATACATACATAAATGTTTTTTTCTTCAAAAAATTAAAATCAACATTTTTAGAAAGAAAATATTATTAAGAGGCCTTCTTCATCAACAAACATGGGATAAACTTCAACTGCCAATGCTGAATTTTTACATGAAATCAACATTAATCTACAATCACCAGATAAAATACTGAAGATATAGCGGATTTCTCCCTTTTGGTTGTTGTGACGTTATCTGGAAATTGGCCTAAATTTTACCCCGAAATTAACTTCCGAAAAAAGATGCCTTTAGTAAACCACATGGGTGCGGGAACATTTTTGATCAAAGCGAACTTAAAAGCGGGTTTTCGTTATCAGGACAATATTCCCCACATATGGTCTGTTCCTTTACTTTTGAAAATGGTAAAGCCGGCAAAAGTAGTAAACGTTGTAAACTGCTCCCATATGTATTGTATGGTGTGTGAAGTAAAGGAACGCTTTTCGATTAAAATGTGGTAAAACTTGAAGATTCTTGCAAGTAAAGGAACAGAGCTATAGTATTGGCGTGGTATTTTTTGTTGTAATCCTACTGCAGGTGTTTAGTTAAGGGCATAATTGTAATTTATTCTTCGTAGTCATAAATTTGCCTCTTTATTATTACTTGGCAATTTTGTATATTTTATTAGTGAAGTTATATATAAATTTTACCTGTTAACAAAATCCGGGAACATCTTCATTATCTACCTGTCGATCCCACACACCTAATGCAAATGAAACCAGGTGGCAATGCTGTTTCTCAAACAATGCGATTTGGGTGGTCTTTCATCTCAGTTTGGCCCTCTCTCTCTCGGCGGCATATCTTGTTGTCTGTCATTTAGTTAGTTTCGTTTAAGTTGTGCGGTAGTGTTTTTAGAGCTCGTTGTTTATATTTTATTGTAATTCTTTTTGTTAAATTAAACATTATTTTATTTATTAAACAAATAAACGAATAATAATTAACAAAATTATTAATGAAAACAAAACACTGCCAAGAGTTTAACTAAAGAGTAAAATTTGTGCCCAAAAAGAAGAAGAAACCCAACAAAACAAAGAGAAATTTGTCGTACCAAAAAACAATCTTTGAGATTGTTGCTCAACTCCAGAAAAAATACAACAAAAAAGTCGCCGTTTAATTCAACTACAATTCCACCGACAAAAAAACAATATAAACAAATCCGGTGCGCCATGGAATTATAAAAACAACATTAAAGAATTAGTTAAAATTGTTTAAACAAAAAATGTGTGTTAACTATTAAAGTTACTTTACCAGTTCGTTTAGTGGCCATAACTTATTTGGTCGCATTTTTATTTGTGGATATTTCTTTTTACCCCAACAACACGACAAAATATCACCAGCCTCGTCGTCCGTCTGTCTGTCTTCTAGACCAGACACAACACTCAAAAGCAATGAGTTCCTCCACCAGCAGAAAGTAAGTTCTTGGAATCTTTTATTTCTTTCGTGTTGCTATTTTTATTTAATGTCTTTTTTATTTTGTGATACTTCCTTCTGCTGCACTGCACTGAGAAGGAAGAAGAAAAGGGGTAGAAAACTGGGTGTGAAATTGAAAATTGTGCATCTTTGGAATCGGAATATCATATTACTTAATGTACCGGCTGCTGTTGGTCTGCTGCATACAAATTAAGTTACTTAAAAGTGTATTCAATACCATCACCACACCGCTCCCCCATAGGTGATGGTAGAATGGAATGCTTCATTAATGTTAGTACCATCTCCACCACTGTGCGTGAGATCTTTTCTGGAACCAATCAAACAATGAAAATATTTCGTTCACACATTAGGAGATTTGCGAGATGTGTAACGTTGATGAATTATTGAACTTTTTGTAATGCTTTGATGAGCTTAAATTTCATTAAAAGATGGGTCATTAGCCGCAATCCTCAACGCTACATTTGAAAATAATCTATAGCATGGAATGTGCGTTATTGTCATAGCTTTTATTTTATTAAAAAATCTGGATGCCATCAGTGAATGCCGTCTTTGTCAATATAATTTTGACTCTACAAATTGCAGATGGTACCAGCTCTTCAAGGAAAGATCAAGGAACTACATAGTTTTCCTCATTTCCTTTATTGTAGACCCATTGTTTGTGATGAAATCTATGTCCGATAAAATTGAGTATCAATCTCGTACATGAACATAGTCAGTCAGACATCCCTTCCATCAACAGTATATAGACCTTTATGGGCCCAGTTTCCAGTCAGTATTAATTGTCGTCTATCTGGTTACATGAAGAATTGTAGGCCCTTTGGTGCACTAAACTGGTTGAGACATTTACTTACCTTGGATAATATCTCAGGAGACTTTTGGAAACTTCTTTCCTTTATTAACCCCTCTAGGAAAGAATTGAAAGGAACAAATTGATTATACGAACAGCTGGCAGAAAAATCTGAACCACAGGTAGATCTTTTCGTCCTAATTACAAAAATGTAGTTCTTCAGGGGGAAGTCCATACTTCCCGAGATATGGGCCTTTGAAGTTCCGGAAATTTCCTTGTTTATAACTTCTTCATTTTTGAACGGATAATGACAATATGGGTACCATTATAAAGCTTGCGGAATACACTATCAAAAACTATACACTATCACTATACAATGCATCTGAAAATAGGCGGCCTTCGGCCTGGCATTTAAGATTATCTCCTATGGACCGGTGCAAATATCGATCACGGGAAAAAATTTTCTTTTAAATTGTAATTTTTTTCCAAGTAGCCGGCCTTTGGCCGGACTATAAGACTTTCTCCTATGGACAGGAGCAAATCTCGGGCACGGGAACAAAATGTTCTTTTAAATAATTTTTTTCCAAGTAAACAAGGGAATTTTCGGAATTTCAGAGGCCATATCTCGGGAAGTATGAACTTCCCCCCGAAAAGCTTTATATTTTTGTAATCAAGACGAGAAGATCTACCAATGGTAAAAATTTCAGATTTTTCTGGTAGCTGTTCGTATAATCAATTAATGCCTTATTTTCTCCTGGGAAATGTATACTTCCTGGGATATACTCATTACTACCTTAAAATTATATTTTTTCCTAAATAGGAGCCTTCGTAAACGGGTTTAAATCTTTTTCCTATGAACAGAAGCAAATCTCGTTAACGTCAACAAAATTACCTCCAAAAATATAAGTTTTTGTCTAGATATGTGGTCCTCGGCCTCGCTGAGAGGTTACTAAAATGAAGCGTCCTCAATTTCTTTAACTCTCTTCAAATCAGCGTTTTCTTGTTGTCTAAAATTGGTCTCCTCTGGGATACCTAAAGAGTCTTACTTACCTATACCCCGAATGCATAAATTTGGATGATAAGCGACCACGTGCCCATCGGTGTTTCCAGGTTTGCAGTTATCGTATCGACGCGGAGCCTCGTTGAGGCGAGTAGTCATCAAGGTATTGGGGATCTATGGTATGATTGTCCTCAGTCCCCCTTATAAAAATTTAAACAATCAAAAACAGGACAAAGCTCCCTCGTTGTCACCTTGCTATTACCACGGACAACGGTACACCTGGTGCAATAATAGACGCAATTTCAGGCTGGGACGAAAAATGTACGCCGACAATGGACTATCAGTCACGCTATACACACTGTGAGAGCAGGGAATTGTTAGATCTCCTGAAGGAATGCGAAACTCTTGAATCTGGAGAGTTCTTCCCGGAGCAACTGGGAACACATCACCTTGCCTTGATACCACAGTTATAAGATCTCAAACAGAAAAGTGCCTTCCTCCACTGCCCTTGGGAGTACGAACATAGTCGGTGAGAGTTGAACTCCCTTGGGGTATAAGACAACGGTCGCAAACGATAGGTCCATACTTTCCAGGCATGGCGATCTGGACGACTCTCCATTCCCCAACCACTAAGAGTAGTAAGGCGGGGGAGAGAAAAAATAAGAAGGTGATAAGATTCAAATTTCGACATGAGGCGTTTCGGGGAGAAAATATCCTCACGCAAAGAAGTGTTTTGTTTCGATGGAAGAGATTCCGATTCAAGCGATCGTATGACTCAGGGAGTGCCAACCTGGTCAGCGAAAGTTCAACTCTATTGGTCGTAATCGATTGGACCCTGCTTCCAAGGCAGGATGATCTGGTGGAGAAGAAAGTTGGACACTCTAAGAGTAGAAAGGCCAGAGAGAGAAAAGATAAAGCACGTCTACAGAGAGACAGTGCAGTACCGCAACGAATTTGATGACACGAACCCAAACGACGTCACGCAAGCGTAATTCCGGGAGATCAGATTGAAACTTCGATTCGTTATGCGTTTCGAGGCAAGTATCCTGACGTTGAGAAGCGACGAGTATGACGGCTCCGGGGCAGTGGACTGCCTCACATCTTGTGTGAAGGAGGAAATGGATCACTCTCCTACGTCCCCAACCACTGAGTTGTAAAGAAAAACCAAAGAGGAAGAAAAAAGATAAACACGCCTACAGGAGGGCAGTGCAGTACTGGAACATTTTTTTGCAGGGACCCAGCAAAGACATGCCAGCGGAATTTCGGGAAATCACATTGAAACTTCGATTCATTAGGCGTTTGGAGGGGAAATATCCTCACACAAACTGCGATGACTATTCCGGCTATAGGAAAAAATTAAAATCCGATGGCTTCAAGCTGCTCGAGTACCTTGGGAACACCATTGTTGCCTGCGGAGGGTCGAGAAACTGGACTCGATCAGCCCCAAACAAAACGTCAAGGACGAAACTGACCGAGTTGCCTCCCTTTTCAATGTCGGAAAATCGGAACCAGGCACACAATGTGGTCTTATTCAGTGTTACTTCTTTATCTGCGACTGTTCCTAAAGCTGTATGTCCTCGAACGTCCAGAGGACTGGTTCCATTAATGTCTGTGGCCGGGCAACTTGGTTCCAACGTCATGGCCGGAACCTACCAAAATGGCTTCCTTTCGATGTCGGAGAAGCGGAAGGGTCAGGCACAGACGAACCAATCACACGTTGCCCTAAAGAAGAGCAATAAATGTTAAGCAGCTTCGAACTTCTGGAGGACTGGCTCACAGATAATTGTAAGGTCGGCAGGTCATAACAGGTCCACCTTTCTGGGAATGTTGTAGCAAATGGCTGTAGTGACTGACGGACCTTTAACCTCAAGTCGATCTTGTGAAAACTCGAGGACCACTTTGTAGCAGATATACTTGATGAGGGTATCTACAGTCAAGAAAGATATTTTGTATGACTAATTTCAGACAATTTGCAGTCGAATAGTACCTGTTTGTCCGTCTGTCTGGCTGGTACGCACGATAACTCTCGCAAGAATCAACCGATTTGTCCAAACTTTGCGCCTTGTAATATTTCGTCCAAAATCAGAACAGGATCGAAGATGGTCTACTCCTTCGTTCATCTCCCCTATAAAAGATGAACCAGACGAACGAGCCATACAAGGTCCAGATCCCGGGTGACTGCTTCATCGGCGACTGCCTCTAAAGCTGTAGGGGAAAAGAAGTCTGTGTGTCCGGAACGCATGATAACTCTCAAACGAATCAACCGATTCGGTCGGAACTTTGCAACACGTATTATGTTGTTCAAACTTAGAAAATGCACCACTCCTTCGGTATCTCCCCTACAAAAGATGGATCAGGCGAACCAGCCCCACAAGGTCTTAAATAGTGTGACAGCTTTATCTGCGACATCCTCTAAAGCGTGTAAGGAGAAAGAAGAGCGAGAAATATTCAGCAGCTTTGAACTTGCAGAGGATTGACTCACAGATCACTGCCAGGTCGGCAGGTGCTAACAGGTCTAACCATTCTGGAAATGTTGGAGCTGGAAGGGGAAGATGGTGGGATGGGGCTGCCAGGAATCAAATGACTGACGGACGATTAACGAAAAGTCAGGCTAGTAGAAACTCGAAGACGACTTTGCAGCAGAGAGAAAGAAAATCTTCTGAAGATCCACAGCCATAATAGATATTTTGTAGTACTATATCTCGGGAAGTATCGATTTCTCTCTTGGATACGATCAAAAATATGCCTCATGGAGTTGATTTGGACGTGTCCGGCTGGATGGTGGGCACGATAACTCTAGAATGGAACAACCGGTTTAAAATATATTTTTTAAAAAATCCACAAGTATTAAAAAATATTTTTTTAAATCTACGATTATTGAAAAATATTTATTAAAAAATCCACAATTATTGAAAAAAAAATATTTTTTTAAAAAATCAGGATTATTGAATAAAATATGTTTTAAACAAATATTTTAAAAAAATCAATGACTATTAAAAAAAAATTTAACAAATTTACGATTATTAAACAAATATTTTTTAAAAAAATCCACGATTATTAAAAAATATTGAAAAAAATATTTTTAAAAATCTGTGATTATTAAAAAGATGTTAAAAAAACACAATTATTGAAAAATATTCCGCTGTTATTTAAAAATTCCACGATTATTGAAAAAATATTTTTTATAAAAATTCATGATTATTAAAAAAATATTTTTAAAAAAATCTACTATTATTAAAAAAAATTTAAAAAATCCGCGATTATTAAAAAAAATAAAAATCCACGATTAAAAAATATTTTTTTTAAAAAAATCCACGATTATTAAAAAAAATATATTTAAAAAAAAAATCCACGATTATTAAAAAAATATTTTTTTTAAAAAAAAAATCCACGATTATTAAAAAAATATATTTAAAAAAAATCCACGATTATTAACAAAAATATTTTTTAAACAAGTAAAAAAGCATTAAGTTCGGCCGGGCCGAACTTTTCATACCCTCCACCATAAAATATTCTGAACTAAAATGGAATAATTACTTTTCATTCCTGTCCCCAACTTTAAGTGGGTACGTTAAAATGTCAAATAATGTTTATGTACATTTATGCTTCATTCGGGAGGCCCTTTTTTATGGTGCCTATATCTAACTATGTATGTTGACAATTTTTGGTGGGCTAGAAATTGGCAGGTACTGTTATATAGAAGTTATAATAAAACATGGACCTATGTTGACAGTTTTTGATGGGAGCCTTTAATGTCAAATAACTCCTAATTCGGTTAAAAAATTTAGCTAGAATCTTCAAAATATCGAAAATCGGTACATAACGTGGGAACTTCAAATGTCATTAACAGCTAGTTCGGAGGTATCTGGGCTATACGAAAATATGAACTTAAATGAACCGTTATATGGGGGCTATACCAAAACGTGGACCTATGTCCACAAGTTTTGTCATATAAGTTTATTGACATTTAAGAACCGTAAATGTCAAATTATAGCTACATTGGTCTGAAAAAGTAGCTAAAAACGTCAAAATACCGCAAATCGGAGGGTACCGTTATATGGGGGCTATACCAAAACGTGGACCTATGTCCACAACTTTTGTTATATAAGTTTATTGACACTTAAGAACCCTAAATGTCAAATTATAGCTATATCGGTCTGAAAATGTAGCTAAAAACATCAAAACACCGTAAATCGGGGGGCACCGTTATATGGGGGCTATACCAAAACGGGGACCTATGTCCACAACTTTTGTTGTATAAGTTTATTGACACTTAAGAACCCTAAATGTTTAATTATAGCTACATCGGTCTGAAAATGTAGCTAAAAACATCAAAATACCGTAAATTGGGGGGTACCGTTATATGGGGGCTATACCAAAACGTGGACCTATGTCCACAACTTTTGTTATATAAGTTTATTGACACTTAAGAACCCTAAATGTCAAATTATAGCTATATCGGTCTGAAAATGTAGCTAAAAACATCAAAACACCGTAAATCGGGGGGCACCGTTATATGGGGGCTATACCAAAACGGGGACCTATGTCCACAACTTTTGTTGTATAAGTTTATTGACACTTAAGAACCCTAAATGTTAAATTATAGCTACATCGGTCTGAAAATGTAGCTAAAAACATCAAAATACCGCAAATCGGAGGGTACCGTTATATGGGGGCTATACCAAAACGTGGACCTATGTCCACAACTTTTGTTATATAAGTTTATTGATACTTAAGAACCCTAAATGTCAAGTTATAGCTAAATCGGTCTGAAAATGTAGCTAAAAACGTCAAAATACCGCAAATCGGGGGGTACCGTTATATGGGGGCTATACCAAAACGTGGACCTATGTCCACAAGTTTTGTTATATACATATGTTTATTGACACTTAAGAACCCTAAATGTCAAATTATAGCCAAATCGGTCTGAAAATGTAGCTGAAAACGTCAAAATACCGTAAATCGGGGGGTACCGTTATATGGGGGCTATACCAAAACGTGGACCGATATATCCCATCTTCGAACTTGATCTTCCGACGGCTAAAAAAATGGTATTCCCCAATTTTCAGCGAAATCGGTCAACAAATGCGACCTGTATGTTGCGAACGGACGGACGGACGGACATGCATAAATCGACTCAGAAAGTGATTCTATGTATATCCCTAGAAGGAACTATGGGTCTATCTCGCTTCCTTTTGTATGTTACATACAAATGCACTAACACATAATACCCCTTACCACATAGTGGTGTAGGGTATAAAAATCCGAGATTAGTGAAAAAAATATTTTTAAAAAATCCGAAATTAGTGAAAAAGATATTTTGTAAAAATATATTTTTTTATAAATCCACGATTATTAAAAAAATATTATTCAAAAAATCCACGATAATTAAAAAAGATTTAAAAAAACAGGATTATTAAAAAATATATTTTTTAATTTTAAAGAATTAATTAATTATTAAAAAAAAATATTTTTTAAAAACTCCACGATTATTGATAATATTTAAAAAAAATCAACGATTATCAAAAGAATATTTTTTAAAAAAGCCTCGATTATTAAAAAGTATTTTTTAAAAAATCCACGATTATTGAAAATAATATTTAAAAATAAAATCAACGATTATCAAAAAAATATTTTTTAAAAAACCCTCGATTATTAAAAAAATATTTTTTTTAAAAAATCCACGATTATTAAAAAATATTTTTTTTAAAAAAATCCACGATTATTGAAAAAAATATTTTTTGAAAATGTACGATTATTGAAAAAATCCAAGACTATTGAACAAAATATTTTTTAAAAAATCCACAATTATTGAAAAAAATAAATATTTTTTTTTCTATGTTATTTAAAAAAACCACTATTTAAAAAAAAAAAATTCACGCTTGTTGGGCATAGTGGATATTTCCCTCCAGCCGTGTTTGAAACGTTGTATAATCAACTATATGTGTGGACGCCAGTCGTTTGTTGAATTCAAAAATAAGAAGTCGATGACCCGTATATTGAAACGGGAAGTTTCCCAAGATGGGGTGATATCTATGGAACTGTTCATCCTCTATTCTGACATTCCACACCATCCAGACGTCGTAGAGACGACTGTACGATCTTGGCGTCAGCTCCTATCGTTGATTACATACATACATATGTCATAGGTATTTAACCACATAGCTTAGTGAAGTTTTCCCATCTAAAAATTTGAAAATATCCTCCGTTAAATCTACTGCCACACTTTTCACCACCTGCACAGCTGAAATGAGGTTCCCTACGAACATATTGGTCGATGGTGTCCTGATTACGACCCCAAGATATTAAGTGTAATTTTCGATAGAATGTTTAAGACGTCCGCGCAAGCCATTGCTTTCAAGGGATGAGATAGAAACAAGATGCTGACCGACAGCACTTGGGATGCTGACAATGAAACCTTGTCGACCTATTAAAAAGCAATAGGTAAACTATGCAGCGCCTCCTCATTACACAGTGGACCATCTTCTTGAAGTGGGGATAATTATACCAGTGGATAAGCACAACAAGATGTTATCGAAGCAGAACCTGCTTTGGTGTTATCGCCATAAGCATTCCTGTCACAATCTTGTGGAACCTCTAGATCAACCAGCGTCAATATTGTGGACAGGCTTCCCTCGCCTAGGCACATGAGATGTTCATGTTCAGATCAACCAGCCTATCAGTTACGCCTGGATAGCATTCACTTGCACATACAGTTCAAAGATATAGTGTGAATGCCGTACACTCAACTCAGATCACTCCCATCTATCACCGCAGAGGAACGCCAGTTATTGTTTTTTCTACATTCATTGGCTAAGGACATTTAGCTGTCGGCAAAGCCGACTGATATTTTCTATTCTATTTTTTTACAATATTTATTATATTTTTCAATTCCTAAATATTTTGTGTATTCTTTAACTCCTCTTTTTTTAGAAAACTGAAAAAGGAACCAGCCTCACTTCACCCGCCACTTTTCATCGCCGCACTATTTTGTATTATACTTTCAAATTGTATCCCCTTAATGAGAGCTAACATAACAGTGGGTACATCTTTACTGGCTGTGGCCACAGCGCCCAATGCTATATCACACAGCAGCGGTTCGGGCAGCAGTAGCACCACCAGCACCGCAACACGCAACATACCCTTGGAACCCATAAATGGTACAAGTAATTTCCGTATCTATGGTGGTAAGAAGGGTAAAGATGACAAACACTGGCTGGATGGTCGTGGCCTCAGTATGCAACATGTCCAGTGTGTGCGCAAAGGAAATTGTGAAAAGTTGCAATTTTCCACATGTTTGGGTGTCAAAATGCCATATGAATATACCAGTTTGGATTTAACGATATCACACAGTCAAAAGGATATACAGGAGAGATTGAAAAATATGATGGCATTGAAACACGTGCCCAAATGTTGGGCAGTAATACAGGTAGGGAGGAGGTTAGACAAATATTTTAATGGTTTTTATAACAGATTTCCTTGCCTTTTTCAGCCTTTTGTGTGTGCAGTTTTGGCTCCCAAATGTGAAAATATCAATGGTGAAGATATGGTCTATTTGCCGTCGCTGGAAATGTGCCGCCTCACCTTGGAACCGTGTCGCATCCTCTACAACACTTCGTATTTTCCGGAATATTTGAAATGCAACGAAACCCATTTCCCATCGAAATGTAATAACGATGTACGTGAAATGAAATTTAATTTAACCGGTCAATGTTTGGATCCTTTGGTACCGGCTGAGTCGAGTGTTAGCTATCACCCGGGCGTGGAGGGTTGTGGTGTGCGTTGCAAAGATCCGTTGTACACAGATGGTGAACATCGTCAAATCCAAAAGTTGATTGGTTGGGGTGCCACATTGTGCTTCCTTTGTAATCTTTTTGTTGTGGCCACATTTATGATTGACTGGGAAAATGCCAGCAAATATCCTGCGCTGATTGTTTTCTACATTAATATGTGTTTTATGATTGCCTGTTTGGGGTAAGTAAATTGGAATAGAATTGATTGGAATTATAGACTTGTGGAGGACACAAAAAGAATTATGTAAAAGGATTTCTTTAAGAGGAAGCAAAGCAGCGATTTTCAAAGTTTGTTAGTAGCAACCAGAGCAAAACAATAGGCGTGGATTTAAATAAAAAGTTGGGAACAAATTTGGGGATCATAATAGTTTTTTTCCTAAATCCTATATAAATCCACACATAATGTCCTCTTGGAATGCTCCTACAAATCTTAAATCCACACATAATGTCCTCTTGGAATGCTTCTAAAAATCTTTAAAAATCCACGCTTATTGTCTGTCCTCTTAGAATGCTCCTAAAAATGTTGAAAACATCCACTTCTATTGTCCATTTGGCATGCACTTAAGAATCTTAAAAAAACCAAGCTTGAAATGCTCCTAGAAATCTTTAAATGATTCAAGCACATTGTCCTCTTGGAATGTTTCTAAAAATCTTTAAAAATCCTCGCTAATTGTCCTCTTAGAATGCTCCTAATAATTTCTAAAGAATATCCTCGCTTATTGTCCTTTTGGAATGCTCCTAAAAATATTTAAATATTCCACACTTTTTGTCCACTTGGAATGCTCCTAAAAATCATTAAAAAATTTATGCTTATTGTCCTCTGGACTGCTCCTAAAAATCTTTAAAATCCACGCTTATTGTCCTCTTGGAATGCTCCTTACAATCTTAAAAACCCCACGCTTATTTTCCCTTTGGAATGATCCTTACAATCTAAAAAAAACATGCTTATTTTCTTCTTGGAATGCTTTTATTGTCCTCTTGGAATGTTCTTAAAGATCTTTAAAAATCCTCCAAATTGTCCTCTTGGAAAGCTTCTAAAAATTAAAAAAAAATCCACGTTTATTGTCCTCTTGGAATGTACTTAAAAATCTTTAAAAATCCTCGCTAATTGTCCTCTTGAAAGGCTTCTAAAATTCTTTAAAAAAACATCCTTTTGTCCTCTTGAAATGCTCCTAAAAATCTTAAAAAAAAATCCACACTTATTGTCCTCTTTGAATGCTCCTAAAAATCATTTAAAAATCCACGCTTATTGTCTTCTTGGAATGCTCCTAAAAATCGTAAAACATCCACGCCTATTGCTCTCTTTGAATGCTCCTAAAAATCACTTAAAAATCCACGCTTATTGTCATCTTGAAATGCTCCAAAAAATCTTTAAAAATCCACGCTTGTTGTCCTCTTGAAATGCTCCAAAAAATCTTTAAAAAAATCCACGCAAATTGACCTTTGGAATGCTCCTAAAAATCTGTAAAAAATCCGCGCATATGTCCTTTTGGAATGCTCCTAAAAATCTGTAAAAAATCCGCGCATATTGTTCTTTTGGAATGCTCTTAAAAATCTTTAAAAAATCCCTTCATATTGTCCTTTTGGAATGCTCCTAAAAATCTCTTAAAAAACCACGCATATTGTCCTTTTGGAATGCTCCTAAAAATCTTTAAAAAAAATCCACGCATATTGTCCTTTTGGAATGCTTCTATCTTTAAAAAATCCACGCATATTGTCCTTTTGGAATGCACCAAAAAATCTTTAAAAAATCCACTCATATTGTCCTCTAAAAATCTTAAAAAATCCACCTTTATTGTCCTCTTGGAATGCTCCTAAAAATCAACGATCATTGTCCTCTTTGTATTCTCCTAAAAATCTTTAAAAAATCCACGCTTATTGTCTACTTGGAATGCTCCTAAAAATATTTAAAAATCCACACCTATTTTCCTCTTGGAATGCTCCTAAAAATATTTAAAAATCCACACTTATTTTCCTCTTGGAATGCTCCTAAAAATCTTAAAAAAACACGCATATTGTCCTCTAGGATTGCTCCTAAAATCTTTAAAAAAATCCACGCATATTGTCCTCTTGGAATGCTCCTAAAAATCCACGCATATTGTACTCCTGAAATGCTACTAAAAATCTTTAAAAAAATCCTCGTTATTGTCCCCTTGGAAAGCTTTAAAAAATCCACTTTTATTGTCCTCTTGGAAAGCTTTAAAAATCTTTAAAAAAATCCACGTACATATATCCAAATATCTAATTTTTCCCCATTTTCTTTTCAGCTGGCTTGCCCAATTCACACCCGGTTCGCGTGAAGATATCGTCTGCCGTAAAGATGGTACGCTGCGCCACTCGGAACCGACGGCTGGCGAAAATCTATCCTGTGTTGTGGTCTTTGTAATTGTCTACTATTTCCTGATAGCAGCTATGGTTTGGTTTGTTTTTCTCACCTACGCCTGGCATTTGCGGGCGGTTGGTAATGTTCAGGATCGCATAGATAAGAAGGGGTCATATTTTCATTTGATTGCCTGGTCGCTGCCTCTGGTATTGACCATTACCACATTGGCCTTGAGTGAGGTGGATGGCAATAGTATTGTGGGTATTTGTTTTGTTGGTTATCGTAATCATGCCATACGTTCGGGATTGCTGTTGGGCCCATTGTGTGGGGTGATTTTGGTGGGAGGATATTTCATAATTCGCGGCATGATAATGCTGTTCGGTTTGAAGCACTTCGCCAATGACATCAAATCAACATCGGCCAGTAATAAAATCCATCTGATTATTGTTCGCATGAGCGTTTGTGCGTTGTTTACTCTGCTGTTTATTTTGGTCTCCATTGCCTGTCACGTAAATGAGTTTCGCCACTCTGAAGATTGGTTGGAGAGTTTGAGGGAATATGTCAAGTAAGTAGAGAGTCATTGTATATTGAAGACTTTTGTTAACACGGAATTTCTTCTCCTTTTTAGCTGCACCATTTTTGGCCGTTTTAACAATGAATATGTCCAGTGTAAACTAGTCCAGAGACCCAGTGTTTCGGTTTTACAGCTACATTTGCTTTGCTTGTTTGGTGCTGGCATTGTCATGTCCACCTGGTGTTGGACTCCCAGCTCTGTGGAAACCTGGAAACGTTATATCAGAAAAAAGTGCGGGAAAGATGTGTCCGAGGAAGTGAAAATGCCCAAACACAAAGTCATAGCCCAGACCTGGGCCAAGCGCAAAGAATTCGAAGATAAGGGGAGGCTCTCCATAACCCTGTGCAACACCCACACGGATCCGGTAGGTTTAAATTTTGATGTCAACGATATAAATTCCTCCGAGACAAATGACATTAGCTCAACTTGGGCAAATTATCTACCACAGTTTGTGAAAAGAAGAATGGCTTTGACGGGAGCCCCGGCTGCCCACGGCGCTAGTCATCATCACCATGCGGCGGCGGCTCATCATAATCGCAAAAATTCATTAGATTCGGAAATAAGTTTTAGTGTGCGGCATGTTTCGGTGGAATCAAGACGTAATTCGGTGGATTCCCAAGTATCCGTCAAGATTCAGGAGATGAAGACCAAAGTGGCCCGCTCCAGGGGTGGAAGACATCATCATGGTAAACATTCAACGGGTGGTAAACGTTACCAAAAAGCCCGGGATTTTACAGCCACGGGGAGAAGACAAAATGGACGCCGGGAAAGTAGTACCTCCATAGAATCACAAATTATTGCCCTGCAAAAGACCACATATCCCAATTCACGCCACAAGGTGGGTCTCTTTGCCCAGAGCACCAAAAATCACAGCTCTAAAAGGCGATCAGGGCATGGTACCTTGGATCCAAATGATATTAGTGAATTTTTGGCCAGGAATGGTCAATTGATTTTACCGTTTTTGCAAAATCAAGGTATGACCACATCCTCGGATGAAGAAGAAAACTCTAAGGGATCGCTGAAGATACAGGGGTCACGCTTAGATGTGGTGCTGAAACAGGATTTAAGTGATGACAATTCAGAAGATTTTGAGGGTACCAACAACCACCACCATCATCATCATAATGGTGGACCACAAATTGAAGAGATTCACGATGATGATGACGAGGAAGAGGAGGACAATAACACCCTACATGAGAGCAGTAAAACCAAACGGCAATCAGCCTATGAGGAATTATTAAAGCAGACACAAAAATCCCATGACTCCAATCACAATCACAAACACTCACGCAACTCCACACGTAACTCCCGACATTCACGTAAATCCCAGGCCCTTAACAATTCCCAACACAAACGTTCGCTGAAACGTAATCAAACTGCAAATGGTAATCGTCGCAAATCTACCAATTCGAAAATATTTGAAATGGATTTCCTCAATACCTCCGATTTGAATTTACAATTGAAACGTGAACTAACCTTTGGCAGCCATCGAGGTGATGATGATGAAGAAGATGAATCGGATAGCAACGATTCATTTTCTTCGGTCGATTTGGATTTACCTCTAAACGTTTTCCTACAAAATTCCCTCTCTGGCCATAGTAAAACTAGCTGTGATGTTGGTATACAAGCAGATGCTTTTGACTTATCCAATCGTACCTCAGGTGATGAAGATGATCTAAAGAAATGTGTGCGCAAACTAAATCACAATAATCAACGGCGTACACGTTACGAAGAGGATGCCTATGAAATGCAATCGCTTGTGGATAAACATAAAAATACACCGCTTATTATGAGTGAAGCTGAGAAATTGAAAATATTGTTACTGCCTTCAAAGTAGAGAGGAAGATCGTTTTTACAAAGCGACGACTGTGGGAATAATGAGTAAAAAGGTTTCTATTATTTGTTTTCCTCAATGAGGAAGTGAGTGCTTTCTAGGGCAGCTAAAATTTTATTATTAGTATTTAAAAAATACTCAATATTTTATAAATATACATAGCTATAAATTAAGTTAATAATGTAAAGCTTTATATGCAAATCACAAACATATGAACAAAAGCTATAAATATCTTTAAAAACATTAGATGTTAAGTCTTCCGAAATAAACGCCACAATTATTTTTATAAAGAGCTTCCAATCCAAAAAAGATATAAGAGACAAGAATCATCTTTTTCAAGTCTGATATAAAATGTACATTTAAAAGTCCTCAAGTATTATTTAAACAACAAAAACAAAACTTATCTGAATCTCTAAAGACTGTATTTTTTCTCACAACTAAAACAAAAACCTTTAAAACTGTATACTCCTCCGATTTATTGTCTACATAGTACATTTTTACCGTACTATAAAAACTGCTTTACTTAATTTTGTTGTATACTTTTTTATATTAAGAATTTTGTACACATTAATATAATACTATGTAATTTTTTATATAATCAATATTTTGTAGATATAAATAGTTTTACAATTAAAAATTGTATTTTTTATATAAAGCGCGTGTGCCTTATAAGAAAGAAAAAAAAAACAAAAACAAATGAACAAATAAAATATTACGAATATACAAGAAAAAAGAAATGAACATATTTTAGTGAAAACTCTTTGAATAATTTATAGATTTTAAAGAGAACTGAAAAAAAGGAAAAACAAACTTTGATCGAATTTAAGCGTGGAGGATTGGAAGATTTTTTTGATTTTAAATTACTCTCTCAAGAGAAAACAAATCTGCAAGAGACGTGGATTTTTAAGATTTTTGGGTGGCCCCCTAAAAAGGACAATAATCTTGGAATTTTTAAAGATTTTTGGGAGGAAATAAAGAGGACAACAATCGTGGATTTTTTAAAGATTTTTTGAAGGACTTAAGAGAACAATAATTGGGATTTTTTTTTATTTTTTAAGGAAAATAATCTTTGATTTTATTAATTTGATTTTGTTGAAATTTTTGGGAGGACTGAAAAGTGACAATAATCATGGATTTTTAAAAGATGTTTGGAGGGCTCAAAAGTGACAATAATCATGGATTTTTAAAGCTTTTTGGGAGGACTCGAAGAGGGCACTTAATTATACCCTCAGCATTTATGCTAACGAGGGTATATACACTTTCATACGGGCAAAATGTGCCTCATCGAAATAATGGTTTTAGACCCCAAGTATGTTTGGACTCAATGAGGACAATAATCTTGCATTTGTTAACGATTTTTGGAGGACTCAAAAGTGACAATAATCATGTATTTTTCAAAGATTTTTAGGATGACTCGAGGACGACAATTATGGTGGATTTTTAAATATTTTTGGGAGGACTCCAAGAAATAATCTTGGATTTTTTAAAGATTTTTTCAGAGGACTTAAAGAGAATGAAATTCGTGGATTTTTGGAAGGACTTATGAGGACAATAATTAGGGATTTTTTTTAATTTTTTTAAGGACAATAATCTTTGATTTTATTAATTTGATTTTGTTGAGATTTTTGGGAGGACTCAAAGTGACAGTAATTATAGATTTTTTAAAGCTTTTTGGGAGGACTAGAAGAGGATAATAATCTTGAATTTTTTATAGATTTTTGGAGGACTCAAAAGTAGCAATAATCATGAATTTTTTAAAGATTTTTGGAGGGCTCTAAAGTGACAATAATCATGGATTTCTTAAAGCTTTTTGGGAGGTCTCGAAGAGGACAATTATGATGGATTTTTAAATATTTTTGGGAGGACTCGAAGAGGGCAATTGATTATGGCAATTTTTTAAAGATTTTTAGGAGGACTCAAGGAAAAAATAGTGGATTTTTAGGAGAACTCGAAGAAGACAATTATGGTGGATTTTTAAAAATTTTTGGGAGGACTCCAAAAACAAATCTTGGATTTTTTAAAGATTTTTGGAAGGACTTAAGACGACAATATTCTTAAATTTTTATAGATTTTTGGAGGGCTCAACAGTGACAATAATCATGAATTTTATAAAGATTTTTGGGAGGACTCGAAGAGGGCAATTAATTATGGTAAATTTTTTAAAGATTTTTAGGAGGACTCAAGAAAAAAATATTGGATTTTTTTAAGATTTTTGGGAGAACTCGAAGAGGACAATTATGGTGGATTTTTAAATATTTTTGGGAGGACTCGAAGAGTACAATAATCGTGATTCCTTTAAGATTTTTCGGAGGACTTAAAGAGAACAATAATCGTGGATTTTTAAAGATTTTTGGGAGGACTCGAAGAGGACAATAATCGTGATTCTTTTAAGATTTTTGGAAGGACTTAAGAGGACAATAGTTGGGGATTTTTTTTTAATTTTTAAGGACAATAATCTTTGACTTTATTGATTTGATTTGTTGAGATTTTTGGGAGGACTGAAAAGTGGCAATAATCATGGATTTTTAGAAGATGTTTGGAGGGCTCAAAGGTGACAGTAATCATGGATTTTTTTAAAGCTTTTTGGGAGGACTCGAAGAGGACAATTATCTTGCATTTTTTAAAGATTTTTGGAGGACTCAAAAGTGACAATAATCATGGATTTTTCAAAGATTTTCTAAGAGGACTCGAGGGCGAAAATTAATTATGTTTGATTTTTTTAAAGATTTTTGGGAGGACTCGAAAAAATCGTGGACTTTTTAAAGAGTCAATTCATAATTCACTTGTGGGCTCGGACATCTCCCCTACCCTAATCAGTTGGATTGACAATATGCTTAGTAGTAGGATAATAAATTCGCGCATCGGCTATAATTCCATTAGGAAGTCTGTCACCAGAGGCACACCTCAAGGAGGAGTACTTTCTCCATTACTTTGGCTCCTAGTGATCAATGAAATGCTCCAAGAATTTGACAGACTTCGCATTAAAACCACCGCTTACGCCGATGACGTTGTTTTGATGATATGTGGGAAATTACCCCAGACCATATCGGATGTCATGCAAGGAGCACTTATCAAGTTAGCGGGTTGGGCCCATCGGAACGGACTAAAGGTAAATCCCTCTAAAACAGAGCTGGTCCTTTTCACAAGGAAGAGGAAAATTAATGCATTCACTCTACCAACACTGAATGGTGTCACTTTAGAGCTCTCTTTGGAAGCCAAATATATCGGCATAATTCTGGACCATCAGCTATCATGGAAAAGAAATGTCGAAGAACGCGCCAAGAGAGGACTAATAGCACTGTACACTTGCAAGAACTCCATTGGTAAGAGTTGGGGACTGAGACCGCAAGTCATACACTGGGTTTTTATGACAGTCGTACGCCCAATTCTCACCTATGGAGCTCTAGTTTGGTGGAATGCCCTAGGCAAGAAATCATATCTGCGTGAAATAAACAGAGTCCAAAGAGCAGCATCAATGCTCATAACTGGTGCTGCTGGGAGCACTCCACAGGCAGCGCTTAACGTGCTGTTGGATCTTACTCCGTTAGATCTCATTGTAGAGGAGCAGGCATCTAAGGGCGCTTTACGTCTCAAGGAGCTCAACCAGTGGTGCGGCTCCCAACAGGGCCACGCTGCGATTCTCAACCGAACGAATGTGCCAACAAGCAAGGAGCATTTAAGTGACTACATATCACCACAAATGAGAAGAGAAGCCTGGACCCACAACACTCCACCACTAGACGGTATAGAGGTCTATACCGATGGATCTAAGATGGAAAATGGAACAGGGGCAGGTGTATACAGCGACATTCTCAACCTTCAAATCTCTTTTAAAGTTGAATAAAGAGTGTAGCGTTTTTCAAGCAGAGATTTTTGCAGTCAAAAAAGCTGCAGAACTAATTAAGAAATTAAAGGGGACATCGATGGACCCGTGACTATATACGTCGATCACTAATGTCCTATTCCATCAAGTCTGCAGTTGTTTTGGACTGTATAAAAGTATTAAGTGACCTGAAAACTGCAGTAACACTGTGTTGGGTCCCAGGTCACTGCAAAATTGTAGGAAATGAAATGGCGGATGAATTGGCACGCCGCGGATCAGAGTCACAAGATATCATAATCGAAAACTCAGTCAAGCCACCCTTGTGCTACTTCATGCGGCTGTTAGAACAGGGCTATCGGAATAAGGCTAGCCAGATTTGGCAAAACGAACCTGGTTGTAGGGTTTCCAAAGCAATCTGGCCACACTTTCCAAACGCAGAACATAATCTCTACTTTCATTGAAAAATATCGAACTCAGACTAACAGTTGGTCTAATTACAGGTCACTGCAATATCAGAGCAATGTCTTATAAATGGGGTAGAACCGAAGGCGCCGACTACTGCAGACTTTGTGAGGATGAGGAGGAATTAGAGACAATCGAACATTTACTGTGGAGTGACCGTCGATTACGTCGACGGTTACGCGTCCTTTAACCTAACCTAACCTTTTAAAGATTTTTGGGAGGACTCAAAAAAATCGTGGACTTTTAAAAATTTTAGGGAGAACTCGAAGAGGACAATTATGGAGAATTTTTAAATATTTTTGGGAGGACTACAAGAAATAATCTTGGATTTTTTAAAGATTTTTCGGAGTACTTATATATACACAATAATCGTGGATGGTTTTTTACCGATTTTTTTGAGGACACGAGGGACAATAATCGTGAATTTTTTGAAGATTTATGGGAGAAAATAACCTTGGATTATTAACGATTTCTGGGAGGTCTCAAGAAGGACAATGATCTGGATTTTTAAGAATTTTGGGAGAACTCAAAAATTACAAAGAGGACAAAAATCGTGGATTTTTTATAGCTTTTTGGAAGGACTCTAAAACAGACGTGACCAAAAAGAGAACAGCCCAAAATATTGGCAACTTATGACTGTGTGTTAGCTTGTTTTTATGCACGCACGCTACAAAACAAAAACAAATCAAAACATTATCTCTTTTTCGTACGCTCTTTCTATGCATTCGGGTCGTATGTGTGTAAATTGCCGAAAAACTTCGGCACCGCTGTGTCAAAGAAGAACACATTTGCTCTAAAAGGCCAATAACCTTTGACTTCTTAAGATTTTAAGAGGACTTAAAAAAGACAATAATCTTGGAATTTTTATGATTTTTTGGAAGACTCCAAAAGCACAATAATCTTGGATTTTTAAAGATTTTTGGGAGGACCCAATCATGGAATTTTTTAAGAATTTAACTTAACTTAAAAAGGACAAGGTTCTCCGATACCACATTGACTAGCAACCACACAACACTCGTTTTCCGGCCGTTTGTATTTGTATCGTTCTTCTGTGTTAGTAGCAGCGTACACCGGAATGACTGCACCGGATTCTTTTGGTCCAGGACCAATATGAATATGCTCTGTTTGTATCATCCGCATCCACCACACTCAAACTTCGCTGAGATGCAACGGATGCCGGGAGTGTGTGCATCTGAGGGGTTGTTTTTACTCGTCCATGTGACTACGATTGGGACTATGTTGCATGCTGTGTGAACACTACCCCCAGTCGACATCCCCATAATACTCGATTCCCCTGCAGCCCCTCCAACAAAGGGCGCACACACAATACTTAAAACCAGCCAGGTGGGGATTAGCTTTCCTATTGTACCAGTCTGTTCAATACATACCTTTCTCGCTTGAGCCTGGCTCTTCTGAAACCTGCATACAATGTATGGGGGTAGTAGTCAGGTGTGGAACCGACAAGATAGAGCTCCTCAACGTATACATTACGTCGATAAATAGCTGAACTCCGTGTTATAGGCCCAACATTAGCCCGCTTTGGGAAGGTCAAAACCGTCCGGTCTTGGAGGAATTTAATGATCATAATGAATTGTGGCATTCGGTCCTCGGAAAAGACCAGAGGAGTATATTGCAGGCTGAGTAGAATGCTAGCTCAACGTTTTGTACGGTCAATGAGGACGCCCCACAGTGGAAAAAAATACCGATCTAGCGCGCCAAAAGTCAAAAAAATTACATACGCCAATTTAAAAATGATTGTTGCAGTATTAATCTAAGGTGTCCACAGAATGCAACGGCATTTAAAATAATTTGTTTTGCATCAGTCTAAGCGGAATAACGGTCCGTTTTTGGTTGACATTTTTTGAACTAGTTTTCATAATATAGTTTAGTAGTAAATTTGTGATCGTCGGATGCACTCTTCCTACAAAGTAATTTTAAAGCTTTATTGAATTTAACATTTCGTGAAGCAGGTGATTTAAAAAATGTTGAATATAAAATGTTATTTATTGCAACTCGGATTTTACACTTAAAACATGTGACATCCGATTTTTTTCCAAATTGAGCACTTTGTTAAAGCTATTACTAAGGAGTGTCGCGGGATGGCGCGTTGATTTTTTATTGTATTTTTAGTACTCATAGTTCTTAACTAATTTGTAAAATTTTAGCTGCAACAAACTGCAACATTTTATTTTATTACTATTTTTATTAATATCATTTTTTATGTAAAAATGCTGAAATTAGAGCGGTACCTTTCTATGGGGGCCATATCAATGCGTGTACCTGTGCCGAAAATTCTTCGTCGGAATATTTTATACCACCAACGAAGACTAAATGTCAACTTTCAGCTATATCGGTTGGATAATATGGCTAAAACCTCCAAAATTGCCGAAATCGGTGGTACCGGTCTATGGGGGCTATATGAAAACGTGGTCTTATACCAAAAATGTTTATAGGAGTGTATGCATAACCCCCACGGAGACTATATGCCAAATCCTTGCCGTTTCGGTTGGATAATGTGGTAGAAATCTTTAAAATACCGAAAATCGATAGGTACCATTCTACGGTAAAAATACAAATTTACCAAATATATTAATAAATGAAGTAAAATTGTCAATCTATAGCTGTCCATATCGAATTTATGGGCAAACATACAATAAAACATAGACTTTTACTTTTGGCGCGCTAAATCGGTACTTTTTTCCACTGTGCGCCCGTACCAAAATTAGCGGAAAGAGTACCAGTTCGTCAGGTATAACCACCGTGTCTGACAAATGACGTCACCTGGCATACCATCTTACTTAGATATGCCTAACCCTTCTGAAGTTCGGGTACCAGATAGGACTTTTCGAGACTTAATCATTGCTGCAGCCGTTCGTCATATACCTGCTAGTCGAATAGCTAAATTGAGACCAAATTTTCCAGCAGTGGCGACCGGGCTAACAAATAATCGTAATGAGCTTCGTCGTGTCAAACCCAGAGTCAGGCAGCTGACACTGGAAGTTAACAGTTTGGTCGGTGAGCATAAGCGGAACATGTGGCTCAATCGTCTGAAGAGTTGGAACATTGGAGCCGGAATAAGTGAATTGTGGTCAATGGTTCAGTAATTCTCTAACCCTGGAAAGAAGGAAGATAGGACCTTAGTCACGTTTGGCGTCGTTAAGCTGACTGATCCGAAGAGGTGCACAGGATATTTTAATCAATTGTTTTCGAGCACCCCGGAACTAACAGGACGAAGAGAAGAGTATTACGTCGCATTTGATATCTTCCTGCCGAGAAGGAATCACCAAAATTCACAATGGATGGTGCTGCGAATGTCATCAGGAACGCTAAATTATCCAAAGCGTTGGAACCTGCTGAAATCTCCATGGCTATGATGAGAGTCGATGAGGGTTGAGCCGGGAGTCGAGTATCTAACTAAAGTTCTCAACCTGTCGCTAGCCACCCATATTGTTCGGAAAATGGGCAACATGGTCCCACAACTGAAGCCAGGCAAGGATGTCGGAAAAGGCGAATAGTGCAGACCAATTTCGCTTTTGTAGCCCTAGAAAAAACTCGTGAGGCTTTAATCCTGCCCAGCGTCAGAAATAGCTATCCAGTTGCCGATCATCAGCAGGGGTTCCGTAAGCAGCACAGCATGACAACAGCACTGCACGCCATCTCCACACATATTAGTCTAGGACTCAACCAGAGCAAGGCGCAATATGACAGTGTTGGTCATTTGTGAAAGTTTGAACTGTTATTTGGCTGATCTTACCACCTTTTTCGAAGCAAGGAATATTCAAATACCTGCCACCAAATCTAAAGGTGAGCATTGAGTTGAATGTCACATTCGATGGTAGCAGAATTCCTATCACTAACTACCCCAAAATTCGACTCCATCTGCGATAAGCTGAGATGTAGGAACATCGTCCTCAAGGTAGCAGCATTTTGGGGTGCAGACAAAGAAACCTTGTTGACCACATAACCACCACGCGATGAAAAAATATTCAAATCTGTCAGAATGCCAGCCTGAGAACTGCAACTGGATGCCTCTTCATGTCATCAGTGGACGAGTATCTATAAGAGGAGACAAAGATTCTTTCAGTACAGCAACACAACCAAACATATCTAACTAATCTAGTAGCATTGTGGTTACAACCCATCGAAGCAGCCACACTCCTAGAACTGGAGATAGATCCAGATCTGAAACATACCATATGTTGTTACAACAACAAAAGCATGATGTGTAAAGTGCTGTGTTTGAGTTGGGGAGACTACGGGGGTGTGTCGTATTCTGACGATGAATCTGATGCCGAAAATGGAGACACGCTGACAGATGCTCTGGCACAGCAAGCAGCAACATAACTAAAGGATAAATACCCCGTCTGCACTTAACCGGATGACCCTGGTGGGTTTTTGTTTCAAATGTCCATTCCATAGCGTAAACGTCAAATAAATCATCATACAGAAGGTTAACCCGGGAAAAATCTCTAGTGCTAACGCCGTTTATGGCCGGATAGTACATTCCCGGCTGCAATGAGATTGAGGAAACGATGATGGATAACTGGCCAAAACCAGAGGTGGTTGTACAAAACGTGAGCTATACAGACAAGAGTGTTAGACGTTTCTCCTCTCTTTTTTCTCACGATACCTCTCTCGAGCGCTATGTGTTGCTCTATTCGGTAGCAGCACGACACTCCTGGTAATACGGATTCCTTGGTGGAGGTTCTTTGGAGTGGGCAATACTTTGCCATTTCGCTGATATGTTATCTGGATGAGGAGTGCTTTGATTAAGCAATTGGGCCAATAGAGTGGAATATGCTGTGGCTATCTGTTGTGTTTGCAGCTTACCGATGTCCAACTTACCTGTTGTGTCTGTTCGCTCTTTATTTGCAACGTTCAGACGGGTACGTACCTTTGCTGCACCAAGGTAGTGGTCCGAGTCTATGTTTGATCCTCGGAACGAACGTACATCCAAACACGCTCGATGAATATCTCCCATCTATCACAACGTGATCAATTTGATTCCATGTTTTCTGATCCGGAGACAGCCAGGTGCCCTTATGAATGTCGAGATGCTTAAATCTGGTGCTGCTAACTACCATGTTTTTTGCCGGTGCAAAGTCTATCAGCCTTATACCATTGTCAGATGTTTCACTGTGGAAATTGAATTTCCCGCCCGTTGGGCCAAAGATATTCTCCTTTCCAATTTTGGCATTAAAATCGCCTAGAATAATTTTAATGTCATGGTCAGGAGACAATGGTCATATGTTTCTTCTAGGCACTCATAGAATATATCTTTAGCCTTTCGTTCGTCCTTGTCTTCGGTTGGAGATTTTGTTGAAGAATTTTGCTTTTATCCGTAATGTAGCAAGTCGTTCATTCACTGCAGTGAAGCTGGAGACCAGATGTTTTAACTTCCCACCAACTACAAATCCGCAGCCAAACTCGTGCTTTGTGTCATGACAGCCATAATACCGTGCGTCACCTTTAGTTGCCGTTGTGACGCCTTTCCCAATCCATCGTATTTCCTGTATGGCAGTAATGTCGGCCTGGTCGGCCTTCAAGTACATCTGCCAATGCGTAAACTGCACCTTCTGTATAAATGGTCCTTAAAACGTTTGAGGGGCTCGTCAACTTCGGAGGGGATTGTTTTTCTTTTCTTTTTGTTTTCATAGTTGTTGTTGTTGTAACAGTGTTTGTTATTATGATTATATGTTCGTTCTTCTGTTCAATCTGGCTCTGGGTCTATCTCCAGTTCCAGGGAAGTGGCTGCTTCGATGGGATGTAACCACAGATCCACTGGAGTTAGATGAGTAGGTTTGGCTGGGCAGTTGAAAAGGTGTTTTGTGTCGTGCGGGCCTATGCCACATACTGGGCAGATGTCTTGCGCGGCGCGGTCGATTTCTGCCCAATAAGAATTTAGGCGACTGCAATATCTCGAGCGTAGTTGAGCCAAAACTACTCTAGTTTGTCGTGGCAGCTGACGCTCCTCAGCTGCAATAGATGGGGGATATATTTCAAGGACTTTATTCACACTATAATTGCTTAAGGACTTGGCAACTGCATCTGTGTGAATACTATTTAAACCTGCTTGATACGCTTGTTGATCTAGGGGTTATCTCCTGTATCGTTGGACCTCTCCCTCTAGAGCATGGATATCCTTCCTGATCTACCTGTATGTGTCGGGCCTACCCACAAGATGGTGATTGGGATGGCTTACACGGTAACATCCAAGCAGGCATTGCAACGAAAGCATCTCATTGTGTTGCTTTACTGGAAGAATCTTTGCCTCCTCATGTAGATGGTCCACTGAAGATTTGAGGAGGCACCCTGTTGCTGTGCTCAGGACGGCATTTTGGCAAGTTTGAATCTTTTTCCAATTCATATCACATAATCTCGGGGACCAGACTGGCGTTATATGTGGTCAACAAGGTTTCTTTATCTGCACCCCAAGTGCTGCCGGCTAGGGACTTGAGGACCTTGTTCCTACTTTTCAGTTTGTCGCAGATAGCTGTGGCGTGCGCGCACGACTTGAAAGTAGTGTCGAATGTGACCCCTAAAATTTTGGGGCAGTTTGTGGTCGGAATTCTGCTACCGTCGACCACGACATTCAATTCTCTGCGCTGTCCATGTGGTGAACAGAGTGGCTGTTGATTTTGTGGCGGAAATCTGCATATTCCTCGAATGGAAAAAGGTGGTAAGATCGGTTAAATAGTTGTTCAGTCTCTCACAGATGTCATCAGGATAGGTACCCGACGCCAGGATCGTGCAATCAGCCTCGTTACGATCTTGATGCCGTCTGGAGGGGGCGGAATACAGGAGAGGTAGAGGTTAAACAGTTCCAGAGATATCACCCCACCTTGGGGAACTCCCTGTTTCACTCTACGGGGTTTGGACTTCTTGTTCACAGTTCCGGAGATATCACCCCACCTTGGGGAGTTCCCTGTTTCACTCTACGGGGTTTGGACTTTTTGTTCCTGAATTCCACGTACGACTGGCGTCCACACATATAATTGACTATCCAACGTTTCAAGCTTGGCCGGAGGGTTGTCTGCTCAATGTCCTCAAACAGCGTGGAGTGCCTGACTGTATCAAAGGCTTTTGATAAGTCAAGCGCCACCATCACTCTTCTATCGCACGGCCGTCTCTGGTTGAGTCCTTGACAGATATACGTGGTAATGGCGTGCAGCGCTGTTGTCGTGCTGTGCTACTTACGGAATCCATGCTGATGATCGGCAACTTGATAGCTATTTCTAATACTGGGGAGGACTAAGGCCTCAAGGGTCTTTGTTACGGGCGACAAAAGCGAAATCGGCCTGTACGATTCACTTTTGCTGGCATCCTTGCCGGGCTTCCGTAGTGGCACCACCCTGCCCATTTTCCAGTCTTTTTTTTCATAGTAGGCTGCTTTTGCTAGGCCAGGGTTACTAACCCGACGCCCAAACCCAAGTTTTTAACGTTCTTATGGGTGAACGCGCGGCACATGTTAGCTCTCTACCTTTGACGGGGAGGTCAGTGTCCACTTGAGATGAAATAGGGACCAAGATAAATTCTGGGCTTTGCCATGTTAAAGCCGGTCAGGACCGTTCCTTGGTATCTTTCATCCACTACGTCATCCTTCTACAGATATAAGGTCTTTTGGGTCTTCTATGTATAGGAGAGCCTCTAAAGTTATTCCATAGATATAAGTAACTTTAGAGGCCCTCTATACATAGAATACCATATAATGATCTTCTATAGATAGAAGGCTCTATAAAGTGGTGCTATAGATAGCGGATCCTCTAAAGGTTTACTTTTGACAGAATTTCTGGTAAACCCACCACACCTATAACATCTTCCACGGCCATATGATACCACTGTCCGGTATATAATTAATATTGTTTTCATTTTTCGTTTTCGCACATTATCACCAAAATAAGAACTGCAATATATTTTAAAATAACTAAAGGCAACAACAAAATCCATAATTAAACGAAACTGCTGGAAGAAAGAAAGAAGTTTGTTATCAGCCATCCGAAAAACGCAGTTCACATAAATGCCACCGTCCACAGCAAACCAGGGAACTTGACAAGCATAACAACGATAATATTATTTTTAAATTGTGTAAAAAGAGATGCGGGGATGCATGGTGGCGGAGCCGATGGGGAAGTAGATACGATGTGTAGTGTATTAAAATGATATCAAATCATCCATTGTTGGGCTTTGGTAAATTTGTCTCATTATCTTCCACCTTAGTGACGAAGATAGTAACGTTAGTAGGTAATGGTTACCCTTGAAAATCAATTTAAGGCCAAACATACACGAAGACACAGGTAGAGAAGAAGAGAGAGAGGTAGATAAACATCAACTAATAGACAGGCAGGTATCAGACACGCACAACCAACCACTGCTTAACCATATTTAAGGACTTGTGACACAGTTATAGGTAGTGGGAGTTTTGGCTTTTTCACCTTCATTCAACGGTCACAAGGACAATAGCTTAAGATTTTCTTTTACAGCCATTTGTCATTACATTTTACCCAGTTTCTTTTATTCCAGACTTTCTTTGTTACTTCCTTTTTGACCTCTTGTCTGTCCTGTTGTCGTAGTTCGTTGTCACTGCCACACGCAACAAATGAATTTTCATTTCGTTAACAATGGACGGACAATGGTTACAGAGCAACAATACAATAACGGCATGGCAGGTTACACACACAGAACGGTATAAATCAGTTGGCTGGTAATCAGAGCACCCAATACCAGTAGTAAATGACTAACGACCCCTTTCGCCCTTGCCGACCCACAGAAGGTGAAATGATGCAAGTTAAAGGAAAAATTTACAAAACATGCGCATTTGTTTTCATTTCGTTCGGCGTTCGGTTTAATTCTGTGGTACGTCTTACAGCGCCATTTGTTTACCCCTTAACATACATTTTTATATGAAAATGAAAATCAACTTCATACGCCAGAGTATACACATGGGACAGTGGTTTGAAGGGATGAAAATGAGAATATTAGAAAGACTCAGTCGTGGATTTTTTAACAATATTTTTCAACCAGCCCCGGACCCATAAGCGTGGATTTTTAAACAATATTTTTCAACCAGCCCCGGACCCATAAGAGAGGATTTTTAAACAATATTTTTCAAACACCCTTAGACCCATAAGCGTGGATTTTTAAACAATATTTTTTCAAACACCCTTAGACCCATAAGCGTGGATTTTTAAACAATATTTTTTCAAACACCCTTAGACCCATAAGCGTGGATTTTTAAACAATATTTTTTTCAAACACCCCTAGACCCATAAGCGTGGATTTTTAAACAATATTTTTTTTTCAAACACCCCTAGGCCCATAAGCGTGGATTTTTAAACAATATTTTTTTCAAACACCCCTAGACCCATAAGCGTGGATTTTTAAACAATATTTTTTTCAAACACCCCTAGACCCATAAGCGTGGATTTTTAAACAATATTTTTTTCAAACACCCCTAGACCCATAAGCGTGGATTTTTAAACAATATTTTTTTCAAACACCCCTAGACCCATAAGCGTGGATTTTTAAACAATATTTTTTTTCAAACACCCCTAGGCCCATAAGCGTGGATTTTTAAACAATATTTTTTTCAAACACCCCTAGACCCATAAGCGTGGATTTTTAAACATTATTTTTTTCAAACACCCTTAGACCCATAAGCGTGGATTTTTAAACAATATTTGTCAAACACCCCTGGAACCATAAGCCTGGATTTTTAAACAATATTTGTCAAACACCCCTGGAACCATAAGCGTGGATTTTTAAACAATATTTGTCAAACACCCCTGGAACCATAAGCCTGGATTTTTAAACAATATTTGTCAAACACCCCTGGAACCATAAGCGTGGATTTTTAAACAATATTTGTCAAACACCCCTGGAACCATAAGCGTGGATTTTTAAACAATATTTGTCAAACACCCCTGGAACCATAAGCGTGGATTTTTAAACAATATTTGTCAAACACCCCTGGAACCATAAGCGTGGATTTTTAAACAATATTTGTCAAACACCCCTGGAACCATAAGCGTGGATTTTTAAACATTATTTTTTTCAAACACCCTTAGACCCATAAGCGTGGATTTTTAAACATTATTTTTTTCAAACACCCTTAGACCCATAAGCGTGGATTTTTAAACAATATTTTTTCAAACACCCTTAGACCCATAAGCGTGGATTTTTAAACAATATTTTTTTCAAACACCCCTAGACCCATAAGCGTGGATTTTTAAACAATATTTTTTTCAAACACCCCTAGACCCATAAGCGTGGATTTTTAAACAATATTTTTTTCAAACACCCCTAGACCCATAAGGGTGGACAGTTACATAGCATCCATTTTGGAAAAATTTGTGATTTGTGCTCGGACTCATATATTGATAAAATTGGAATGTTGTCCCAAATCCCATTTTTTCAGCGCCTAAATTTCAAATTATCCTTTCAGAATGTTTAAATAATACATCTTATCCTTAATTCCTTCGATAAAGACACGATTTCCTACACCGGAAGTAATCATACAACGTCCATACCACAACAGAGTCTCCTCTGTGCTTTACTTTTGAAATTGTGTGTTTGAGGTCCAAGGCGGTATTTGCCCTATGACATACCTTAATTGGTCCATATGACCAAAACAGGCTGCCAATGAAAGCAATGAAGACAACTTTAACCTTTTGTGGTCATATGAACCAATTAAGGTATGGATTTTTAAACAATATTTTTTCAAACACCCTTAGACCCATAAGCGTGGATTTTTAAACATTATTTTTTTCAAACACCCTTAGACCCATAAGCGTGGATTTTTAAACAATATTTTTCAAACACCCTTAGACCCATAAGCGTGGATTTTTAAACAATATTTTTTCAAACACCCTTAGACCCATAAGCGTGGATTTTTAAACAATATTTTTTCAAACACCCTTAGACCCATAAGCGTGGATTTTTAAACAATATTTTTTTCAAACACCCTTAGACCCATAAGCGTGGATTTTTAAACATTATTTTTTTCAAACACCCTTAGACCCATAAGCGTGGATTTTTAAACAATATTTTTTTCAAACACCCTTAGACCCATAAGCGTGGATTTTTAAACATTATTTTTTTCAAACACCCTTAGACCCATAAGCGTGGATTTTTAAACAATATTTTTTTCAAACACCCTTAGACCCATAATCGTGGATTTTTAAACATTATTTTTTTCAAACACCCTTAGACCCATAAGCGTGGATTTTTAAACAATATTTTTTTCAAACACCCTTAGACCCATAAGCGTAGATTTTTAAAGATTATTTTTTTCAAACACCCTTAGACCCATAAGCGTGGATTTTTAAACATTATCTTTTCAAACACCCCTAGACCCATAAGCGTGGATTTTTAAACATTATTTTTTTCAAACACCCTTAGACCCATAAGTGTGGATTTTTAAACAATATTTTTTTCAAACACCCCTAGACCCATAAGCGTGGATTTTTAAACAATATTTTTTCAAACACCCTTAGACCCATAAGCGTGGATTTTTAAACATTATTTTTTTCAAACACCCCTAGACCTATAAGCGTGAATTTTTAAACAATATTTTTTTCAAACACCCCTAGACCCATAAGCGTGGATTTTTAAACAATATTTTTTTCAAACACCCCTAGACCCATAAGCGTGGATTTTTAAACAATATTTTTTTCAAACACCCCTAGACCCATAAGCGTGGATTTTTAAACAATATTTTTTTCAAACACCCCTAGACCCATAAGCGTGGATTTTTAAACAATATTTTTTCAAACACCCTTAGACCCATAGACGTGGATTTTTAAACATTATTTTTTTCAAACACCCTTAGACCCATAAGCGTGGATTTTTAAACATTATTTTTTTCCAACACCCTTAGACTTATAAGCGTGGATTTTTAAACATTATCTTTTCAAACACCCCTAGACCCATAAGCGTGGATTTTTAAACAATATTTTTTCAAACACCCTTAGACCCATAAGTGTGGATTTTTAAACAATATTTTTTTCAAACACCCCTAGACCCATAAGCGTGGATTTTTAAACAATATTTTTTCAAACACCCTTAGACCCATAAGCGTGGATTTTTAAACATTATTTTTTTCAAACACCCCTAGACCTATAAGCGTGGATTTTTAAACAATATTTTTTTCAAACACCCCTAGACCCATAAGCGTGGATTTTTAAACAATATTTTTTTCAAACACCCCTAGACCCATAAGCGTGGATTTTTAAACAATATTTTTTTCAAACACCCCTAGACCCATAAGCGTGGATTTTTAAACAATATTTTTTTCAAACACCCCTAGACCCATAAGCGTGGATTTTTAAACAATATTTTTTCAAACACCCTTAGACCCATAGACGTGGATTTTTAAACATTATTTTTTTCAAACACCCTTAGACCCATAAGCGTGGATTTTTAAACATTATTTTTTTCAAACACCCTTAGACCCATCAGCGTGGATTTTTAAACATTATTTTTTTCCAACACCCTTAGACCCATAAGCGTGGATTTTTAAACATTATTTTTTCAAACACCCTTAGACCCATAAGTGTGGATTTTTAAACAATATTTTTTTCAAACACCCTTAGACCCATAAGTGTGGATTTTTAAACAATATTTTTTTCAAACACCCCTAGACCCATAAGCGTGGATTTTTAAACATTATTTTTTTCAAACACCCTTAGACCCATAAGCGTGGATTTTTAAACATTATTTTTTTCAAACACCCTTAGACCCATAAGCGTGGATTTTTAAACAATATTTTTTTCAAACACCCTTAGACCCATAAGCGTAGATTTTTAAAGATTATTTTTTTCAAACACCCTTAGACCCATAAGCGTGGATTTTTAAACATTATCTTTTCAAACACCCCTAGACCCATAAGCGTGGATTTTTAAACATTATTTTTTTCAAACACCCTTAGACCCATAAGTGTGGATTTTTAAACAATATTTTTTTCAAACACCCCTAGACCCATAAGCGTGGATTTTTAAACAATATTTTTTCAAACACCCTTAGACCCATAAGCGTGGATTTTTAAACATTATTTTTTTCAAACACCCCTAGACCTATAAGCGTGGATTTTTAAACAATATTTTTTTCAAACATCCCTAGACCCATAAGCGTGGATTTTTAAACAATATTTTTTTCAAACACCCCTAGACCCATAAGCGTGGATTTTTAAACAATATTTTTTTCAAACACCCCTAGACCCATAAGCGTGGATTTTTAAACAATATTTTTTTCAAACACCCCTAGACCCATAAGCGTGGACTTTTAAACAATATTTTTTCAAACACCCCTAGACCCATAAGCGTGGATTTTTAAACATTATTTTTTTCCAACACCCTTAGACCCATAAGCGTGGATTTTTAAACATTATTTTTTTCAAACACCCTTAGACCCATCAGCGTGGATTTTTAAACATTATTTTTTTCCAACACCCTTAGACCCATAAGCGTGGATTTTTAAACATTATTTTTTCAAACACCCTTAGACCCATAAATGTGGATTTTTAAACAATATTTTTTTCAAACACCCCTAGACCCATAAGTGTGGATTTTTAAACATTATTTTTTTCAAACACCCCTAGACCTATAAGCGTGGATTTTTAAACAATATTTTTTTCAAACACCCCTAGACCCATAAGCGTGGATTTTTAAACAATATTTTTTTCAAACACCCCTAGACCCATAAGCGTGGATTTTTAAACAATATTTTTTTCAAACACCCCTAGACCCATAAGCGTGGATTTTTAAACAATATTTTTTTCAAACACCCCTAGACCCATAAGCGTGGATTTTTAAACAATATTTTTTTCAAACACCCCTAGACCCATAAGCGTGGATTTTTAAACATTATTTTTTTCAAACACCCTTAGACCCATAAGCGTGGATTTTTAAACATTATTTTTTTCCAACACCCTTAGACCCATAAGCGTGGATTTTTAAACATTATTTTTTTCAAACACCCTTAGACCCATCAGCGTGGATTTTTAAACATTATTTTTTTCCAACACCCTTAGACCCATAAGCGTGGATTTTTAAACATTATTTTTTCAAACACCCTTAGACCCATAAGTGTGGATTTTTAAACAATATTTTTTTCAAACACCCCTAGACCCATAAGCGTGGATTTTTAAACATTATTTTTTCAAACACCCCTAGACCCATAAGCGTGGATTTTTAAACAATATTTTTTTCAAACACCCCTAGACCCATAAGCGTGGATTTTTAAACAATATTTTTTTCAAACACCCCTAGACCCATAAGCGTGGATTTTTAAACAATATTTTTTTCAAACACCCCTAGACCCATAAGCGTGGATTTTTAAACAATATTTTTTCAAACACCCTTAGACCCATAGACGTGGATTTTAAAACATTATTTTTTTCAAACACCCTTAGACCCATAAGCGTGGATTTTTAAACATTATTTTTTTCCAACACCCTTAGACCCATAAGCGTGGATTTTTAAACATTATTTTTTTCAAACACCCTTAGACCCATCAGCGTGGATTTTTAAACATTATTTTTTTCCAACACCCTTAGACCCATAAGCGTGGATTTTTAAACATTATTTTTTCAAACACCCTTAGACCCATAAGTGTGGATTTTTAAACAATATTTTTTTCAAACACCCCTAGACCCATAAGCGTGGATTTTTAAACATTATTTTTTCAAACACCCTTAGACTCATAAGCGTGGATTTTTAAACAATATTTTTTTCAAACACCCCTAGACCCATAAGCGTGGATTTTTAAACAATATTTGTCAAACACCCCTGGAACCATAAGCGTGGATTTTTAAACAATATTTGTCAAACACCCCTGGAACCATAAGCGTGGATTTTTAAACAATATTTGTCAAACACCCCTGGAACCATAAGCGTGGATTTTTAAACAATATTTGTCAAACACCCCTGGAACCATAAGCGTGGATTTTTAAACAATATTTGTCAAACACCCCTGGAACCATAAGCGTGGATTTTTAAACAATATTTGTCAAACACCCCTGGAACCATAAGCGTGGATTTTTAAACAATATTTGTCAAACACCCCTGGAACCATAAGCGTGGATTTTTAAACAATATTTGTCAAACACCCCTGGAACCATAAGCGTGGATTTTTAAACAATATTTTTTCAACCACCCACCGGCCCATAAGCGTGGATTTTTAAACATTATTTTTTTCAAACGCCCTTAGACCCATAAGCGTGGATTTTTAAACATTATTTTTTTCAAACACCCTTAGACCCATAAGCGTGGATTTTTAAACATTATTTTTTTCAAACACCCTTGGATTTTTAAACATTATTTTTTTCAAACACCCTTAGACCCATAAGCGTGGATTTTTAAACATTATTTTTTTCAAACACCCTTAGACCCATAAGCGTGGATTTTTAAACATTATTTTTTTCAAACACCCTTAGACCCATAAGCGTGGATTTTTAAACATTATTTTTTTCAAACACCCTTAGACCCATAAGCGTGGATTTTTAAACATTATTTTTTTCAAACACCCTTAGACCCATAAGCGTGGATTTTTAAACATTATTTTTTTCAAACACCCTTAGACCCATAAGCGTGGATTTTTAAACATTATTTTTTTCAAACACCCTTAGACCCATAAGCGTGGATTTTTAAACATTATTTTTTTCAAACACCCTAAGACCCATAAGCGTGGATTTTTAAACATTATTTTTTTGAAACACCCTTAGACCCATAAGCGTGGATTTTTAAACATTATTTTTTCAAACACCCTTAGACCCATAAGCGTGGATTTTTAAACATTATTTTTTTCAAACACCCTTAGACCCATAAGCGTGGATTTTTAAACATTATTTTTTTCAAACACCCTTAGACCCATAAGCGTGGATTTTTAAACATTATTTTTTTCAAACACCCTTAGACCCATAAGCGTGGATTTTTAAGCTATATTTTTTTCAACCTACCAGAAGACCTTTTTCATTAAATCATCAAACCACTGTCCCCCGTTATAAACGTATCTTTGCGTACATTTTTTATCTGCAGCACATTCTGTGTATGTATGAGGAGGATTTGTATTCGGCAAGTGAGTGAACTGAGAATGTTAGTGAGTGAGTAGACAACAAACAATCAACATTCTCGGTCAGTAGAGCTTTTTGAAAATTCCATCATCATCATCATCTGCGGCAACAACAGAAACAGTAGTACTTTAAAAGTTATCAACGTTCGGTCGTTCGTTGCGGTACTCCAAATACGGATACTTTCTTCGAAAGAGAAGCAATTGTGAAGTTAAAAAAATGTACGAAAAAAAGATATTTTATTTATAAATAATTTAAAAGGCATAAAAGCATACAAAGAACAGCATTACAAACATAGAAAAGAATATTTAAAAAGGATACCAAGTTTGCACGAAACAGGCAGGAATAAGGAGATCATAGGTTAACAAAAGAAAAATAAAATCTACGAAATTGAAAAATCAGAACCCCCATGAGGATACAGGCGACAAATGAATATCCTGCTGATTTTCTTTTATGGAAATTTGTATTGTTGTGTGGCCAAATGCAGATTTCTTTTGAAGACATTTTTGAAAAAAAAAACAAAAATGGAAATGTGGGTCTTGTGTGTTAAAGGCAGGGTTATTGCTATCGTCTTAAATCGATTCCGTGCTTCTTCTTCTTGTTCTTCGTCTTTAAAACTGTGACAAATATTGATTTAAATTTTCATTACCTATCACAACCACCATTAACAGCCGCTGCAGCAGCAGTAACAGCAACACATGCGTTTTAAAGCGCATTTAAATGTGTGTTTTAACTAAAAATAAAAAACCTTTTTTGTGTATACAGATTTAAGTTTTATAAATACAAAAATATCACTCGCTTTATGTACCGCTTTGTATGGAAAGTATCCATTGCCGGCATGTTACTAATGATGAGACTAGTTATTTATAAAAACAAATATTGGAAAAATATTCTTTAAAAATCCACGTTTATTGGGCAGATTGTGGTTGAAAAAATATTCTTTAAAAATCCACGTTTATTGGGCAGATTGTGGTTGAAAAAATATTCTTTAAAAATCCACGTTTATTGGGCAGATTGTGGTTGAAAAAATATTCTTTAAAAATCCACGTTTATTGGGCAGATTGTGGTTGAAAAAATATTCTTTAAAAATCCACGTTTATTGGGCAGATTGTGGTTGAAAAAATATTCTTTAAAAATCCACGTTTATTGGGCAGATTGTGGTTGAAAAAATATTCTTTAAAAATCCACGTTTATTGGGCAGATTGTGGTTGAAAAAATATTCTTTAAAAATCCACGTTTATTGGGCAGATTGTGGTTGAAAAAATATTCTTTAAAAATCCACGTTTATTGGGCAGATTGTGGTTGAAAAAATATTCTTTAAAAATCCACGTTTATTGGGCAGATTGTGGTTGAAAAAATATTCTTTAAAAATCCACGTTTATTGGGCAGATTGTGGTTGAAAAAATATTCTTTAAAAATCCACGTTTATTGGGCAGATTGTGGTTGAAAAAATATTCTTTAAAAATCCACGTTTATTGGGCAGATTGTGGTTGAAAAAATATTCTTTAAAAATCCACGTTTATTGGGCAGATTGTGGTTGAAAAAATATTCTTTAAAAATCCACGTTTATTGGGCAGATTGTGGTTGAAAAAATATTCTTTAAAAATCCACGTTTATTGGGCAGATTGTGGTTGAAAAAATATTCTTTAAAAATCCACGTTTATTGGGCAGATTGTGGTTGGAAAAATATTCTTTAAAAATCCACGTTTATTGGGCAGATTGTGGTTGGAAAAATATTCTTTAAAAATCCACGTTTATTGGGCAGATTGTGGTTGAAAAAATATTCTTTAAAAATCCACGTTTATTGGGCAGATTGTGGTTGAAAAAATATTCTTTAAAAATCCACGTTTATTGGGCAGATTGTGGTTGAAAAAATATTCTTTAAAAATCCACGTTTATTGGGCAGATTGTGGTTGAAAAAATATTCTTTAAAAATCCACGTTTATTGGGCAGATTGTGGTTGAAAAATATTCTTTAAAAATCCACGTTTATTGGGCAGATTGTGGTTGAAAAAATATTCTTTAAAAATCCACGTTTATTGGGCAGATTGTGGTTGAAAAAATATTCTTTAAAAATCCACGTTTACTGGTCGGATGGTGGTTGGAAAAATATTCTTTAAAAATCCACGTTTATTGGTCGGATGGTGGTTGGAAAAATATTCTTTAAAAATCCACCAATATTGGACAGATTGTGGTTGGAAAAATATTCTTTAAAAATCCACGTTTATTGGTCGGATGGTGGTTGGAAAAATATTCTTTAAAAATCCACCAATATTGGACAGATTGTGGTTGGAAAAATATTCTTTAAAAATCCACGTTTATTGGTCGGATGGTGGTTGGAAAAATATTCTCTAAAAATCCACGTTTATTGGGCAGATTGTGGTTGGAAAAATATTCTTTAAAAATCCACGTTTATTGGGCAGATTGTGGTTGGAAAAATATTCTTTAAAAATCCACGTTTATTGGGCAGATTGTGGTTGGAAAAATATTCTTTAAAAATCCACGTTTATTGGGCAGATTGTGGTTGGAAAAATATTCTTTAAAAATCCACGTTTATTGGGCAGATTGTGGTTGGAAAAATATTCTTTAAAAATCCACGTTTATTGGGCAGATTGTGGTTGGAAAAATATTCTTTAAAAATCCACGTTTATTGGGCAGATTGTGGTTGGAAAAATATTCTTTAAAAATCCATGTTTATTGGTCTGATGGTGGTTGGAAAAATATTCTTTAAAAATCCACGTTTATTGGGCAGATTGTGGTTGGAAAAATATTCTTTAAAAATCCACGTTTATTGGGCAGATTGTGGTTGGAAAAATATTCTTTAAAAATCCAAGGTTATTGGGCAGATTGTGGTTGGAAAAATATTCTTTAAAAATCCACGTTTATTGGGCAGATTGTGGTTGGAAAAATATTCTTTAAAAATCCAAGGTTATTGGGCAGATTGTGGTTGGAAAAATATTCTTTAAAAATCCACGTTTATTGGGCAGATTGTGGTTGGAAAAATATTCTTTAAAAATCCACGTTTATTGGGCAGATTGTGGTTGGAAAAATATTCTTTAAAAATCCACGTTTATTGGGCAGATTGTGGTTGGAAAAATATTCTTTAAAAATCCAAGGTTATTGGGCAGATTGTGGTTGGAAAAATATTCTTTAAAAATCTACGTTTATAGGGCAGATGGTGGTTGAAAAAATATTCTTTAAAAATCCAAGGTTATTGGGCAGATTGTGGTTGGAAAAATATTCTTTAAAAATCCACGTTTATTGGTCGGATGGTGGTTGGAAAAATATTCTTTAAAAATCCACGTTTATTGGGCCGATTGTGGTTGGAAAAATATTCTTTAAAAATCCACGTTTATTGGCCGGGTGGTGGTTGGAAAAATATTCTTTAAAAATCCACGTTTATTGGGCAGATTGTGGTTGGAAAATTATTCTTTAAAAATCCATGTTTATTGGTCTGATGGTGGTTGGAAAAATATTCTTTAAAAATCCACGTTTATTGGGCAGATTGTGGTTGGAAAAATATTCTTTAAAAATCCACGTTTATTGGGCAGATTGTGGCTGGCAAAATATTCTTTAAAAATCCACGTTTATTGGGCCGATTGTGGTTGGAAAAATATTCTTTAAAAATCCACGTTTATTGGGCAGATTGTGGTTGGAAAAATATTCTTTAAAAATCCAAGGTTATTGGGCAGATTGTGGTTGGAAAAATATTCTTTAAAAATCCACGTTTATTGGCCGGGTGGTGGTTGGAAAAATATTCTTTAAAAATCCACGTTTATTGGGCAGATTGTGGTTGGAAAAATATTCTTTAAAAATCCATGTTTATTGGTCTGATGGTGGTTGGAAAAATATTCTTTAAAAATCCACGTTTATTGGGCACATTGTGGTTGGAAAAATATTCTTTAAAAATCCACGTTTATTGGGCAGATTGTGGTTGGAAAAATATTCTTTAAAAATCCAAGGTTATTGGGCAGATTGTGGTTGGAAAAATATTCTTTAAAAATCTACGTTTATAGGGCAGATGGTGGTTGGAAAAATATTCTTTAAAAATCCAAGGTTATTGGGCAGATTGTGGTTGGAAAAATATTCTTTAAAAATCCACGTTTATTGGGCAGATTGTGGTTGGAAAAATATTCTTTAAAAATCCACGTTTATTGGGCAGATTGTGGTTGGAAAAATATTCTTTAAAAATCCACGTTTATTGGGCAGATTGTGGTTGGAAAAATATTCTTTAAAAATCCATGTTTATTGGTCTGATGGTGGTTGGAAAAATATTATTTAAAAATCCACGTTTATTGGGCAGATTGTGGTTGGAAAAATATTCTTTAAAAATCCACGTTTATTGGGCAGATTGTGGTTGGAAAAATATTCTTTAAAAATCCACGTTTATTGGGCAGATTGTGGCTGGCAAAATATTCTTTAAAAATCCACGTTTATTGGGCCGATTGTGGTTGGAAAAATATTCTTTAAAAATCCACGTTTATTGGCCGGGTGGTGGTTGGAAAAATATTCTTTAAAAATCCACGTTTATTGGGCAGATTGTGGTTGGAAAAATATTCTTTAAAAATCCACGTTTATTGGTCGGATGGTGGTTGGAAAAATATTCTTTAAAAATCCACGTTTATTGGGCAGATTGTGGTTGGAAAAATATTCTTTAAAAATCCACGTTTATTGGGCAGATGGTGGTTGGAAAAATATTCTTTAAAAATCCACGTTTATTGGTCAGATGGTGGTTGGAAAAATATTCTTTAAAAATCCACGTTTATAGGGTAGATTTTGGTTGGAAAAATATTCTTTAAAAATCCATGTTTATTGGTCGGATGGTGGTTGGAAAAATATTCTTTAAAAATCCACGTTTATTGGGCAGATTGTGGTTGGAAAAATATTCTTTAAAAATCCACGTTTATTGGTCGGATGGTGGTTGGAAAAATATTCTTTAAAAATCCACGTTTATTGGGCAGATTGTGGTTGGAAAAATATTCTTTAAAAATCCACGTTTATTGGGCAGATGGTGGTTGGAAAAATATTCTTTAAAAATCCACGTTTATTGGGCAGATGGTGGTTGGAAAAATATTCTTTAAAAATCCACGTTTATTGGGCAGATTGTGGTTGGAAAAATATTCTTTAAAAATCCACGTTTATAGGGTAGATTTTGGTTGGAAAAATATTCTTTAAAAATCCATGTTTATTGGTCGGATGGTGGTTGGAAAAATATTCTTTAAAAACCCACGTTTATTGGTCAGATGGTGGTTGGAAAAATATTCTTTAAAAATCCACGTTTATTGGTCGGATGGTGGTTGGAAAAATATTCTTTAAAAATGCACGTTTATTGGTCGGATGGTGGTTGGAAAAATATTCTTTAAAAATCCATGTTTATTGGTCGGATGGTGGTTGGAAAAATATTCTTTAAAAATCGACATTCATTGGCCAGATTGTGGTTGGAAAAATATTCTTTAAAAATCCAAGTTTATTGGTCTGATGTTGGTTGGAAAAATATTCTTTAAACATCCACGTTTATTGGTCTGATGGTGGTTGGAAAAATATTCTTTAAAAATCCACGTTTATTGGGCAGATTGTGGTTGGAAAAATATTCTTTAAAAATCCACGTTTATTGGGCAGATTGTGGTTGGAAAAATTTTCTTTAAAAATCCACGTTTATTGGGCAGATTGTGGTTGGATAAATATTCTTTAAAAATTCACGTTTATTGGGCAGATTGTGGTTGGAAAAATATTCTTTAAAAATCCACGTTTATTGGGCAGATTGTGGTTGGAAAAATATTCTTTAAAAATCCACGTTTATAGGGCAGATGGTGGTTGGAAAAATATTCTTTAAAAATCCACGTTTATTGTGCAGATTGTGGTTGGAAAAATATTCTTTAAAAATCCACGTTTATTGGGCAGATTGTGGTTGGAAAAATATTCTTTAAAAATCCACGTTTATTGGGCAGATTGTGGTTGGAAAAATATTCTTTAAAAATCCACGTTTATTGGGCAGATTGTGGTTGGAAAAATATTCTTTAAAAATCCACGTTTATTGGGCAGATTGTGGCTGGAAAAATATTCTTTAAAAATCCACGTTTATTGGGCAGATTGTGGTTGGAAAAATATTCTTTAAAAATCCACGTTTATTGGGCAGATTGTGGTTGGAAAAATATTCTTTAAAAATCCACGTTTATTGGGCAGATTGTGGTTGGAAAAATATTCTTTAAAAATCCACGTTTATTGGGCAGATTGTGGTTGGAAAAATATTCTTTAAAAATCCACGTTTATTGGGCAGATTGTGGTTGGAAAAATATTCTTTAAAAATCCACGTTTATTGGGCAGATTGTGGTTGGAAAAATATTCTTTAAAAATCCACGTTTATTGGGCAGATTGTGGCTGGAAAAATATTCTTTAAAAATCCACGTTTATTGGGCAGATTGTGGTTGGAAAAATATTCTTTAAAAATCCACGTTTATTGGGCAGATTGTGGTTGGAAAAATATTCTTTAAAAATCCACGTTTATTGGGCAGATTGTGGTTGGAAAAATATTCTTTAAAAATCCACGTTTATTGGGCAGATTGTGGTTGGAAAAATATTCTTTAAAAATCCACGTTTATTGGGCAGATTGTGGTTGGAAAAATATTCTTTAAAAATCCACGTTTATAGGGCAGATGGTGGTTGGAAAAATATTCTTTAAAAATCCACGTTTATTCGGCAGATTGTGGTTGGAAAAATATTCTTTAAAAATCCACGTTAATAGGGCAGATGGTGGTTGGAAAAATATTCTTTAAAAATCCACGTATATTGGACAGATTGTGGTTGGAAAAATATTCTTTAAAAATCTAAGTTTATTGGACAGATTGTGGTTGGAAAAATATTCTTTAAAAATCCAAGGTTATTGGGCAGATTGTGGTTGGAAAAATATTCTTTAAAAATCCACGTTTATTGGTCTGATGGTGGTTGGAAAAATATTCTTTAAAAATCCACGTTTATTGGTCTGATGGTGGTTGGAAAAATATTCTTTAAAAATCCACGTTTATTGGTCTGATGGTGGTTGGAAAAATATTCTTTAAAAATCCACGTTTATTGGTCTGATGGTGGTTGGAAAAATATTCTTTAAAAATCCACGTTTATTGGTCTGATGGTGGTTGGAAAAATATTCTTTAAAAATCCACGTTTATTGGTCTGATGGTGGTTGGAAAAATATTCTTTAAAAATCCACGTTTATTGGGCAGATTGTGGTTGAAAAAATATTCTTTAAAAATCCACGTTTATTGGTCTGATGGTGGTTGGAAAAATATTCTTTAAAAATCCACGTTTATTGGGCAGATTGTGGTTGAAAAAAATATTCTTTAAAAATCCACGTTTATTGGACAGACTGTGGTTGGAAAAATATTCTTTAAAAATCCACGTTTATTGGTCGGATGGTGGTTGGAAAAATATTCTTTAAAAATCCACGTTTATTGGGCAGATTGTGGTTGGAAAAATATTCTTTAAAAATCCACGTTTATTGGTCGGATGGTGGTTGGAAAAATATTCTCTAAAAATCCACGTTTATTGGGCAGATTGTGGTTGGAAAAATATTCTTTAAAAATCCACGTTTATTGGGCAGATGGTGGTTGGAAAAATACTCTTTAAAATCCACGTTTATTGGGCAGATTGTGGTTGAGAAAATATTCTTTAAAAATCCGTGTTTATTGGACAGATTGTGGTTAGAAAAATATTCTTTAAAAATCCACGTTTATTGGGTAGATTGTGTTTGGAAAAATATTCTTTAAAAATCCACGTTTATTGGGCAGATTGTGGTTGGAAAAATATTCTTTAAAAATCCACGTTTATTGGGCAAATTGTGGTTGGAAAAATATTCTTTAAAAATCCACGTTTATTGGGCAGATTGTGGTTGGAAAAATATTCTTTAAAAATCCAAGGTTATTGGGCAGATTGTGGTTGGAAAAATATTCTTTAAAAATCCACGTTTATTGGGCAGATTGTGGTTGGAAAAATATTCTTTAAAAATCCACGTTTATTGGGCAGATTGTGGTTGGAAAAATATTCTTTAAAAATCCACGTTTATTGGGCAGATTGTGGTTGGAAAAATATTCTTCAAAAATCCAAGGTTATTGGGCAGATTGTGGTTGGAAAAATATTCTTTAAAAATCCACGTTTATTGGGCAGATTGTGGTTGGAAAAATATTCTTTAAAAATCCACGTTTATTGGGCAGATTGTGGTTGGAAAAATATTCTTTAAAAATCCACGTTTATTGGGCAGATTGTGGTTGGAAAAATATTCTTTAAAAATCCAAGGTTATTGGGCAGATTGTGGTTGGAAAAATATTCTTTAAAAATCCACGTTTATTGGGCAGATTGTGGTTGGAAAAATATTCTTTAAAAATCCAAGGTTATTGGGCAGATTGGGGTTGGAAAAATATTCTTTAAAAATCCACGTTTATTGGGCAGATTGTGGTTGGAAAAATATTCTTTAAAAATCCACGTTTATTGGGCAGATTTTGGTTGGAAAAATATTCTTTAAAAATCCACGTTTATTGGGCAGATTGTGGTTGGAAAAATATTCTTTAAAAATCCAAGGTTATTGGGCAGATTGTGGTTGGAAAAATATTCTTTAAAAGTCTACGTTTATAGGGCAGATGGTGGTTGAAAAAATATTCTTTAAAAATCCAAGGTTATTGGGCAGATTGTGGTTGGAAAAATATTCTTTAAAAATCCACGTTTATTGGTCGGATGGTGGTTGGAAAAATATTCTTTAAAAATCCACGTTTATTGGGCCGATTGTGGTTGGAAAAATATTCTTTAAAAATCCACGTTTATTGGCCGGGTGGTGGTTGGAAAAATATTCTTTAAAAATCCACGTTTATTGGGCAGATTGTGGTTGGAAAATTATTCTTTAAAAATCCACGTTTATTGGGCAGATTCTTTAAAAATCCACGTTTATTGGGCCGATTGTGGTTGGAAAAATATTCTTTAAAAATCCACGTTTATTGGGCCGATTGTGGTTGGAAAAATATTCTTTAAAAATCCACGTTTATTGGGCAGATTGTGGTTGGAAAAATATTCTTTAAAAATCCAAGGTTATTGGGCAGATTGTGGTTGGAAAAATATTCTTTAAAAATCCACGTTTATTGGCCGGGTGGTGGTTGGAAAAATATTCTTTAAAAATCCACGTTTATTGGGCAGATTGTGGTTGGAAAAATATTCTTTAAAAATCCATGTTTATTGGTCTGATGGTGGTTGGAAAAATATTCTTTAAAAATCCACGTTTATTGGGCACATTGTGGTTGGAAAAATATTCTTTAAAAATCCACGTTTATTGGGCAGATTGTGGTTGGAAAAATATTCTTTAAAAATCCAAGGTTATTGGGCAGATTGTGGTTGGAAAAATATTCTTTAAAAATCTACGTTTATAGGGCAGATGGTGGTTGGAAAAATATTCTTTAAAAATCCAAGGTTATTGGGCAGATTGTGGTTGGAAAAATATTCTTTAAAAATCCACGTTTATTGGGCAGATTGTGGTTGGAAAAATATTCTTTAAAAATCCACGTTTATTGGGCAGATTGTGGTTGGAAAAATATTCTTTAAAAATCCACGTTTATTGGCCGGGTGGTGGTTGGAAAAATATTCTTTAAAAATCCACGTTTATTGGCCGGGTGGTGGTTGGAAAAATATTCTTTAAAAATCCACGTTTATTGGGCAGATTGTGGTTGGAAAAATATTCTTTAAAAATCCACGTTTATTGGTCGGATGGTGGTTGGAAAAATATTCTTTAAAAATCCACGTTTATTGGGCAGATTGTGGTTGGAAAAATATTCTTTAAAAATCCACGTTTATACGGTAGATTTTGGTTGGAAAAATATTCTTTAAAAATCCATGTTTATTGGTCGGATGGTGGTTGGAAAAATATTCTTTAAAAACCCACGTTTATTGGTCAGATGGTGGTTGGAAAAATATTCTTTAAAAATCCACGTTTATTGGTCGAATGGTGGTTGGAAAAATATTCTTTAAAAATGCACGTTTATTGGTCGGATGGTGGTTGGAAAAATATTCTTTAAAAATCCATGTTTATTGGTCGGATGGTGGTTGGAAAAATATTCTTTAAAAATCGACATTCATTGGCCAGATTGTGGTTGGAAAAATATTCTTTAAAAATCCAAGTTTATTGGTCTGATGTTGGTTGGAAAAATATTCTTTAAACATCCACGTTTATTGGGCAGATTGTGGTTGGAAAAATATTCTTTAAAAATCCACGTTTATAGGGTAGATTTTGGTTGGAAAAATATTCTTTAAAAATCCATGTTTATTGGTCGGATGGTGGTTGGAAAAATATTCTTTAAAAACCCACGTTTATTGGTCAGATGGTGGTTGGAAAAATATTCTTTAAAAATCCACGTTTATTGGTCGGATGGTGGTTGGAAAAATATTCTTTAAAAATGCACGTTTATTGGTCGGATGGTGGTTGGAAAAATATTCTTTAAAAATCCATGTTTATTGGTCGGATGGTGGTTGGAAAAATATTCTTTAAAAATCGACATTCATTGGCCAGATTGTGGTTGGAAAAATATTCTTTAAAAATCCAAGTTTATTGGTCTGATGTTGGTTGGAAAAATATTCTTTAAACATCCACGTTTATTGGTCTGATGGTGGTTGGAAAAATATTCTTTAAAAATCCACGTTTATTGGGCAGATTGTGGTTGGAAAAATATTCTTTAAAAATCCACGTTTATTGGGCAGATTGTGGTTGGAAAAATTTTCTTTAAAAATCCACGTTTATTGGGCAGATTGTGGTTGGATAAATATTCTTTAAAAATTCACGTTTATTGGGCAGATTGTGGTTGGAAAAATATTCTTTAAAAATCCACGTTTATTGGGCAGATTGTGGTTGGAAAAATATTCTTTAAAAATCCACGTTTATAGGGCAGATGGTGGTTGGAAAAATATTCTTTAAAAATCCACGTTTATTGTGCAGATTGTGGTTGGAAAAATATTCTTTAAAAATCCACGTTTATTGGGCAGATTGTGGTTGGAAAAATATTCTTTAAAAATCCACGTTTATTGGGCAGATTGTGGTTGGAAAAATATTCTTTAAAAATCCACGTTTATTGTGCAGATTGTGGTTGGAAAAATATTCTTTAAAAATCCAAGGTTATTGGGCAGATTGTGGTTGGAAAAATATTCTTTAAAAATCCACGTTTATTGGTCGGATGGTGGTTGGAAAAATATTCTTTAAAAATCCACGTTTATTGGGCCGATTGTGGTTGGAAAAATATTCTTTAAAAATCCACGTTTATTGGCCGGGTGGTGGTTGGAAAATTATTCTTTAAAAATCCACGTTTATTGGGCAGATTGTGGCTGGCAAAATATTCTTTAAAAATCCACGTTTATTGGGCCGATTGTGGTTGGAAAAATATTCTTTAAAAATCCACGTTTATTGGGCAGATTGTGGTTGGAAAAATATTCTTTAAAAATCCAAGGTTATTGGGCAGATTGTGGTTGGAAAAATATTCTTTAAAAATCCACGTTTATTGGCCGGGTGGTGGTTGGAAAAATATTCTTTAAAAATCCACGTTTATTGGGCAGATTGTGGTTGGAAAAATATTCTTTAAAAATCCATGTTTATTGGTCTGATGGTGGTTGGAAAAATATTCTTTGAAAATCTACGTTTATAGGGCAGATGGTGGTTGGAAAAATATTCTTTAAAAATCCAAGGTTATTGGGCAGATTGTGGTTGGAAAAATATTCTTTAAAAATCTACGTTTATAGGGCAGATGGTGGTTGGAAAAATATTCTTTAAAAATCCACGTTTATTGGGCAGATTGTGGTTGGAAAAATATTCTTTAAAAATCCAAGGTTATTGGGCAGATTGTGGTTGGAAAAATATTCTTTAAAAATCCACGTTTATTGGCCGGGTGGTGGTTGGAAAAATATTCTTTAAAAATCCACGTTTATTGGGCAGATTGTGGTTGGAAAAATATTCTTTAAAAATCCATGTTTATTGGTCTGATGGTGGTTGGAAAAATATTCTTTAAAAATCTACGTTTATAGGGCAGATGGTGGTTGGAAAAATATTCTTTAAAAATCCAAGGTTATTGGGCAGATTGTGGTTGGAAAAATATTCTTTAAAAATCCACGTTTATTGGGCAGATTGTGGTTGGAAAAATATTCTTTAAAAATCCACGTTTATTGGGCAGATTGTGGTTGGAAAAATATTCTTTAAAAATCCACGTTTATTGGCCGGGTGGTGGTTGGAAAAATATTCTTTAAAAATCCACGTTTATTGGGCCGATTGTGGTTGGAAAAATATTCTTTAAAAATCCACGTTTATTGGCCGGGTGGTGGTTGGAAAAATATTCTTTAAAAATCCACGTTTATTGGGCAGATTGTGGTTGGAAAAATATTCTTTAAAAATCCATGTTTATTGGTCTGATGGTGGTTGGAAAAATATTATTTAAAAATCCACGTTTATTGGGCAGATTGTGGTTGGAAAAATATTCTTTAAAAATCCACGTTTATTGGGCAGATTGTGGTTGGAAAAATATTCTTTAAAAATCCACGTTTATTGGGCAGATTGTGGCTGGCAAAATATTCTTTAAAAATCCACGTTTATTGGGCCGATTGTGGTTGGAAAAATATTCTTTAAAAATCCACGTTTATTGGCCGGGTGGTGGTTGGAAAAATATTCTTTAAAAATCCACGTTTATTGGGCAGATTGTGGTTGGAAAAATATTCTTTAAAAATCCACGTTTATTGGTCGGATGGTGGTTGGAAAAATATTCTTTAAAAATCCACGTTTATTGGGCAGATTGTGGTTGGAAAAATATTCTTTAAAAATCCACGTTTATTGGGCAGATGGTGGTTGGAAAAATATTCTTTAAAAATCCACGTTTATTGGGCAGATTGTGGTTGGAAAAATATTCTTTAAAAATCCACGTTTATAGGGTAGATTTTGGTTGGAAAAATATTCTTTAAAAATCCATGTTTATTGGTCGGATGGTGGTTGGAAAAATATTCTTTAAAAACCCACGTTTATTGGTCAGATGGTGGTTGGAAAAATATTCTTTAAAAATCCACGTTTATTGGTCGGATGGTGGTTGGAAAAATATTCTTTAAAAATGCACGTTTATTGGTCGGATGGTGGTTGGAAAAATATTCTTTAAAAATCCATGTTTATTGGTCGGATGGTGGTTGGAAAAATATTCTTTAAAAATCGACATTCATTGGCCAGATTGTGGTTGGAAAAATATTCTTTAAAAATCCAAGTTTATTGGTCTGATGTTGGTTGGAAAAATATTCTTTAAACATCCACGTTTATTGGGCAGATTGTGGTTGGAAAAATATTCTTTAAAAATCCACGTTTATAGGGTAGATTTTGGTTGGAAAAATATTCTTTAAAAATCCATGTTTATTGGTCGGATGGTGGTTGGAAAAATATTCTTTAAAAACCCACGTTTATTGGTCAGATGGTGGTTGGAAAAATATTCTTTAAAAATCCACGTTTATTGGTCGGATGGTGGTTGGAAAAATATTCTTTAAAAATGCACGTTTATTGGTCGGATGGTGGTTGGAAAAATATTCTTTAAAAATCCATGTTTATTGGTCGGATGGTGGTTGGAAAAATATTCTTTAAAAATCGACATTCATTGGCCAGATTGTGGTTGGAAAAATATTCTTTAAAAATCCAAGTTTATTGGTCTGATGTTGGTTGGAAAAATATTCTTTAAACATGCACGTTTATTGGTCTGATGGTGGTTGGAAAAATATTCTTTAAAAATCCACGTTTATTGGGCAGATTGTGGTTGGAAAAATATTCTTTAAAAATCCACGTTTATTGAGCAGATTGTGGTTGGAAAAATTTTCTTTAAAAATCCACGTTTATTGGGCAGATTGTGGTTGGATAAATATTCTTTAAAAATTCACGTTTATTGGGCAGATTGTGGTTGGAAAAATATTCTTTAAAAATCCACGTTTATTGGGCAGATTGTGGTTGGAAAAATATTCTTTAAAAATCCACGTTTATAGGGCAGATGGTGGTTGGAAAAATATTCTTTAAAAATCCACGTTTATTGGGCAGATTGTGGTTGGAAAAATATTCTTTAAAAATCCACGTTTATTGGGCAGATTGTGGTTGGAAAAATATTCTTTAAAAATCCACGTTTATTGGGCAGATTGTGGTTGGAAAAATATTCTTTAAAAATCCACGTTTATTGGGCAGATTGTGGTTGGAAAAATATTCTTTAAAAATCCACGTTTATTGGGCAGATTGTGGCTGGAAAAATATTCTTTAAAAATCCACGTTTATTGGGCAGATTGTGGTTGGAAAAATATTCTTTAAAAATCCACGTTTATTGTGCAGATTGTGGTTGGAAAAATATTCTTTAAAAATCCACGTTTATTGGGCAGATTGTGGTTGGAAAAATATTCTTTAAAAATCCACGTTTATTGGGCAGATTGTGGTTGGAAAAATATTCTTTAAAAATCCACGTTTATTGGGCAGATTGTGGTTGGAAAAATATTCTTTAAAAATCCACGTTTATTGGGCAGATTGTGGTTGGAAAAATATTCTTTAAAAATCCACGTTTATAGGGCAGATGGTGGTTGGAAAAATATTCTTTAAAAATCCACGTATATTGGGCAGATTGTGGTTGGAAAAATATTCTTTAAAAATCCACGTTTATTGGGCAGATTGTGGTTGGAAAAATATTCTTTAAAAATCCACGTTTATTGGGCAAATTGTGGTTGGAAAAATATTCTTTAAAAATCCACGTTTATTGGGCAGATTGTGGTTGGAAAAATATTCTTTAAAAATCCACGTTTATTGGGCAGATTGTGGTTGGAAAAATATTCTTTAAAAATCCACGTTTATTGGGCAGATTGTGGTTGGAAAAATATTCTTTAAAAATCCACGTTTATTGTGCAGATTGTGGTTGGAAAAATATTCTTTAAAAATCCACGTTTATTGGGCAGATTGTGGTTGGAAAAATATTCTTTAAAAATCCACGTTTATTGGGCAGATTGTGGTTGGAAAAATATTCTTTAAAAATCCACGTTTATTGGGCAGATTGTGGTTGGAAAAATATTCTTTAAAAATCCACGTTTATTGGGCAGATTGTGGTTGGAAAAATATTCTTTAAAAATCCACGTTTATAGGGCAGATGGTGGTTGGAAAAATATTCTTTAAAAATCCACGTATATTGGGCAGATTGTGGTTGGAAAAATATTCTTTAAAAATCCACGTTTATTGGGCAGATTGTGGTTGGAAAAATATTCTTTAAAAATCCACGTTTATTGGGCAAATTGTGGTTGGAAAAATATTCTTTAAAAATCCACGTTTATTGGGCAGATTGTGGTTGGAAAAATATTCTTTAAAAATCCACGTTTATTGGGCAGATTGTGGTTGGAAAAATATTCTTTAAAAATCCACGTTTATTGGGCAGATTGTGGTTGGAAAAATATTCTTTAAAAATCCACGTTTATAGGGCAGATGGTGGTTGGAAAAATATTCTTTAAAAATCCACGTATATTGGGCAGATTGTGGTTGGAAAAATATTCTTTAAAAATCCACGTTTATTGGGCAGATTGTGGTTGGAAAAATATTCTTTAAAAATCCACGTTTATTGGGCAGATTGTGGTTGGAAAAATATTCTTTAAAAATCCACGTTTATTGGACAGATTGTGGTTGGAAAAATATTCTTTAAAAATCCACGTTTATTGGGCAGATTGTGGTTGGAAAAATATTCTTTAAAAATCCACGTTTATTGGGCAGATTGTGGTTGGAAAAATATTCTTTAAAAATCCACGTTTATTGGGCAGATTGTGGTTGGAAAAATATTCTTTAAAAATCCAGGTTTATTGGGCAGCTTGTGGTTGGAAAAATATTCTTTAAAAATCCACGTTTATTGGGCAGATTGTGGTTGGAAAAATATTCTTTAAAAATCCACGTTTATAGGGCAGATGGTGGTTGGAAAAATATTCTTTAAAAATCCACGTATATTGGACAGATTGTGGTTGGAAAAATATTCTTTAAAAATCTAAGTTTATTGGACAGATTGTGGTTGGAAAAATATTCTTTAAAAATCCACGTTTATTGGGCAGATTGTGGTTGGAAAAATATTCTTTAAAAATCCACGTTTATTGGGCAGATTGTGGTTGGAAAAATATTCTTTAAAAATCCACGTTTATTGGGCAGATTGTGGTTGGAAAAATATTCTTTAAAAATCCACGTTTATTGGGCAGATTGTGGTTGGAAAAATATTCTTTAAAAATCCACGTTTATTGGGCAGATTGTGGTTGGAAAAATATTCTTTAAAAATCCACGTTTATTGGGCAGATTGTGGTTGGAAAAATATTCTTTAAAAATCCACGTTTATAGGGCAGATGGTGGTTGGAAAAATATTCTTTAAAAATCCACGTTTATTCGGCAGATTGTGGTTGGAAAAATATTCTTTAAAAATCCACGTTTATAGGGCAGATGGTGGTTGGAAAAATATTCTTTAAAAATCCACGTATATTGGACAGATTGTGGTTGGAAAAATATTCTTTAAAAATCTAAGTTTATTGGACAGATTGTGGTTGGAAAAATATTCTTTAAAAATCCACGTTTATTGGGCAGATTGTGGTTGGAAAAATATTCTTTAAAAATTCACGTTTATTGGTCTGATGGTGGTTGGAAAAATATTCTTTAAAATCCACGTTTATTGGTCTGATGGTGGTTGGAAAAATATTCTTTAAAAATCCACGTTTATTGGTCTGATGGTGGTTGGAAAAATATTCTTTAAAAATCCACGTTTATTGGTCTGATGGTGGTTGGAAAAATATTCTTTAAAAATCCACGTTTATTGGTCTGATGGTGGTTGGAAAAATATTCTTTAAAAATCCACGTTTATTGGTCTGATGGTGGTTGGAAAAATATTCTTTAAAAATCCACGTTTATTGGTCTGATGGTGGTTGGAAAAATATTCTTTAAAAATCCACGTTTATTGGTCTGATGGTGGTTGGAAAAATATTCTTTAAAAATCCACGTTTATTGGACAGATTGTGGTTGGAAAAAAAATCCATACTTACGGTTCTTAGTGTTTTTTAGTTCCATGTCCAAGTGAAATATATGAAATATTTGCTCCCCAATACAAATTTATTTAAGCCCTGGATGAATGAGAGGCACTGACGATGCAGAGTCAGAGAACTTGTTGTTGTTTTTAATTTGAGAATTGGCAAATGTTATGGTTGATTGCGTCCCCTCTTATCTCGGCAAGTAAAACAAATTTCGATTTTAAATAATTGCCCACCAAGCCTGATTGACTGATGAATTGAAATCATTAGCCGGGCTCCTAGCATACACCCATACATGCGAAGATATTTCTGCTGTATGTATTTTATGGAGATAGTCATCTTTATTATATTGATGTTGTTGTTACTGATGATGATGTACTCATTCTCATTTCAAACAACGCTGTTTTTGTTTACATTTTTTCGCTGGTTACTGTTGCACATTGACATTGTTTGATGATGACAAAAGCAATAACCCCAACCAACCCACCCACTCGCCTAGTCTCACTAATACATACAGACCCCCAATCGTAACACCGGCTTAAAAACAAAACAAATTGAACAACAAAATATTATAGCTTATGGGTCACTACATGGCTAATGTAGCTAGGGTAGGTCATTCACTTTGCACTTATTATTTATGGGAAACGGGCCAAAGCATTAATGTCGAGATAGAAGATTTTCAACGAATATCTCCATAAGTTATTGGGAGTTTCATATATGACTGTTTTAGCATATGTTAACTTGCCATGGAAGATAGGAGATCCGGTACCTCAAACATTCCTAGAAAGTTTTTCATTAATAATTCTAATTTCTTCTCCCATTATTCTGCCCAACTAAATTAACAAAATATTAGCTAATTACTAATAAAGAACCCAATTAATTTTTGCCATATTGAGGGCATTGCGTGTTTTGGAACAATACTGTTACCCTGCGATTGCCTATCATCATAAAATACGCAACAAGTAACAACAAAAGCAAAATTATAGGTATTTAGACAAAAATGCAAATTATAATTTTCACCTTTTTTTGTTATGTTTATGAATGAACTCTAAATGCCAAATTGGCCAAAACGCTGTTGAACACCACCATGCATGCATTGAAGCTCTTGAATCAGGCAAAAACGGCGTTAAATGTTTATTTATTTAATTGCATTTCAATTGAACAACAACATTTGTTTGGAATCAACAAATAATATTCAATAACAATTAAAGCGTTTTCTTTGTGTTGATGTGTGCGGGCTACTCTGAATGTTTTCATGATTTATTGGTGCATAAATATGGACCGATGTATATTGTACATACTGAGATTTTAATGAGGTCTAATACACTAGGAAAATTATGGGCATGATTTTTCTTAAATTATTGGTTCTGGTATCCCAGAAAAATCCACGCCTATTGGACTGGTGTGCCCTATAAAAATATTCTCTAAAAATCCACGCCTATTGGACTGGTGTGCCCTATAAAAATATTCTCTAAAAATCCACGCCTATTGGACTGGTGTGCCCTATAAAAATATTCTCTAAAAATCCACGCCAATTGGACTGGTGTGCCCTATAAAAATATTCTCTAAAAATCCACGCCTATTGGACTGGTGTGCCCTATAAAAATATTCTCTAAAAATCCACGCCTATTGGACTGGTGTGCCCTATAAAAATATTCTCTAAAAATCCACGCCTATTGGACTGGTGTGCCCTATAAAAATATTCTCTAAAAATCCACGCCTATTGACCTGTTGTTCCCTATAAAAATATTCTCTAAAAATCCACGCCTATTGTCCTGTTGTGCCCTATAAAATATTCTCTAAAAAGCCACGCCTATTGGCCTTTTGTCCCCCATAAAAATATTGTCTAGAAATCCACGCCTATTGGACTGTTGTGGCCTATAAAAATATTCTCTAAAAATCCAAGCCTATTGGCCTGTTGTGCCCTATAAAAATATTCTTTAAAAATCCACGCCCATTGGCCTGTTGTGCCCTATAAAAATTTTCCCTAAAATACACGCCTATTGGGCTGTTGTGCCCTATAAAAATATTCTCTAAAAAACCCACGCCTATTGGGCTGTTGTGGCCTATAAAAATATTCTCTAAAAATCCACGCCTATTGGACTGGTGTGCCCTATAAAATATTCTCTAAAAATCCACGCCTATTGGACTGGTGTGCCCTATAAAAATATTCTCTAAAAATCCACGCCTATTGGACTGGTGTGCCCTATAAAAATATTCTCTAAAAATCCACGCCTATTGACCTGTTGTTCCCTATAAAAATATTCTCTAAAAATCCACGCCTATTGGCCTGTTGTGCCCTATAAAATAATCTCTAAAAAGCCACGCCTATTGGCCTTTTGTCCCCCATAAAAATATTGTCTAGAAATCCACGCCTATTGGACTGTTGTGGCCTATAAAAATATTCTCTAAAAATCCACGACTATTGGCCTGTTGTGCCCTATAAAAATATTCTTTAAAAATCCACGCCCATTGGCCTGTTGTGCCCTATAAAAATATTCTCTAAAAATCCACGCCTATTGGCCTGTTGTGCCCTATAAAAATATTCTCTAAAAATCCACGACTATTGGTCTGTTGTGCCCTATAAAAATATTCTCTAAAAATCCATGCCTATTGGTCTGTTGTACCCTATAAAAATATTCTCTAAAAATCCAAACCTATTGGCCTGTTGTCCCCCATAAAAATATTCTCTAAAAATCCACAAATATTGGCCTGTTGTCCCCTATAAAAATATTTCCTAAAATACACGCCTATTGGGCTGTTGTGCCCTATAAAAATATTCTATAAAAATCCAAAAAACGCCTATACCCCTGTTGTATCCATATTGGACTGTTGTGCCCTATAAAAAATTTCCCTAAAATACACGCCTATTGTGCTGTTGTGGCCTATCAAAATATTCTCTAAAACTCCACGCCTATTAGCCTGTTGTACCCTATAAAAATATTCTCTAAAAATCCACGCCTATTGGCCTGTTGTCCCCCATAAAAATATTCTCTAAAACTCCACGCCTATTAGCCTGTTGTACCCTATAAAAATATTCTCTAAAAATCCACGCCTATTGGACTGGTGTGCCCTATAAAAATATTCTCTAAAAATCCAGGGCTATTGGACTGGTGTGCCCTATAAAAATATTCTCTAAAAATCCACGCCTATTGAACTGGTGTGCCCTATAAAAATATTCTCTAAAAATCCAAGCCTATTGGACTGGTGTGCCCTATAAAAATATTCTCTAAAAATCCAAGCCTATTGGACTGGTGTGCCCTATAAAAATATTCTCTAAAAATCCACGCCTATTGGACTGGTGTGCCCTATAAAAATATTCTCTAAAAATCCACGCCTATTGGACTGGTGTGCCCTATAAAAATATTCTCTAAAAATCCACGCCTATTGGACTGGTGTGCCCTATAAAAATATTCTCTAAAAATCCACGCCTATTGGACTGGTGTGCCCTATAAAAATATTCTCTAAAAATCCACGCCTATTGGACTGGTGTGCCCTATAAAAATATTCTCTAAAAATCCACGCCTATTGGACTGGTGTGCCCTATAAAAATATTCTCTAAAAATCCACGCCTATTGGACTGGTGTGCCCTATATAAATATTCTCTAAAAATCCACGCCTATTGGACTGGTGTGCCCTATAAAAATATTCTCTAAAAATCCACGCCTATTGGACTGGTGTGCCCTATATAAATATTCTCTAAAAATCCACGCCTATTGGACTGGTGTGCCCTATAAAAATATTCTCTAAAAATCCACGCCTATTGGACTGGTGTGCCCTATAAAAATATTCTCTAAAAATCCACGCCTATTGGACTGGTGTGCCCTATAAAAATATTCTCTAAAAATCCACGCCTATTGGACTGGTGTGCCCTATAAAAATATTTTCTAAAAATCCATGCCTATTGGTCTGTTGTACCCTATAAAAATATTCTCTAAAAATCCAAACCTATTGGCCTGTTGTCCCCCATAAAAATATTCTCTAAAAATCCACAAATATTGGGCTGTTGTGCCCTATAAAAATATTCTATAAAAATCCAAAAAACGCCTATACCCCTGTTGTATCCATATTGGACTGTTGTGCCCTATAAAAAATTTCCCTAAAATACACGCCTATTGTGCTGTTGTGGCCTATCAAAATATTCTCTAAAACTCCACGCCTATTAGCCTGTTGTACCCTATAAAAATATTCTCTAAAAATCCACGCCTATTGGCCTGTTGTCCCCCATAAAAATATTCTCTAAAACTCCACGCCTATTAGCCTGTTGTACCCTATAAAAATAATCTCTAAAAATCCACGCCTATTGGACTGGTGTGCCCTATAAAAATATTCTCTAAAAATCCACGCCTATTGGACTGGTGTGCCCTATAAAAATATTCTCTAAAAATCCAAGCCTATTGGACTGGTGTGCCCTATAAAATATTCTCTAAAAATCCACGCCTATTGGACTGGTGTGCCCTATAAAAATATTCTCTAAAAATCCAAGCCTATTGGACTGGTGTGCCCTATAAAAATATTCTCTAAAAATTCACGCCTATTGAACTGGTGTGCCCTATAAAAATATTCTCTAAAAATCCAAGCCTATTGGACTGGTGTGCCCTATAAAAATATTCTCTAAAAATCCACGCCTATTGAACTGGTGTGCCCTATAAAAATATTCTCTAAAATCCAAGCCTATTGGACTGGTGTGCCCTATAAAAATATTCTCTAAAAATCCACGCCTATTGAATTGGTGTGCCCTATAAAAATATTCTCTAAAAATCCAAGCCTATTGGACTGGTGTGCCCTATAAAAATATTCTCTAAAAATCCACGCCTATTGGACTGGTGTGCCCTATAAAAATATTCTCTAAAAATCCACGCCTATTGGACTGGTGTGCCCTATAAAAATATTCTCTAAAAATCCACGCCTATTGGACTGGTGTGCCCTATAAAAATATTCTCTAAAAATCCACGCCTATTGGACTGGTGTGCCCTATAAAAATATTCTCTAAAAATCCACGCCTATTGGACTGGTGTGCCCTATAAAAATATTCTCTAAAAATCCACGCCTATTGGACTGGTGTGCCCTATAAAAATATTCTCTAAAAATCCACGCCTATTGGACTGGTGTGCCCTATAAAAATATTCTCTAAAAATCCTCGCCTATTGGACTGGTGTGCCCTATATAAATATTCTCTAAAAATCCACGCCTATTGGACTGGTGTGCCCTATAAAAATATTCTCTAAAAATCCACGCCTATTGGACTGGTGTGCCCTATATAAATATTCTCTAAAAATCCACGCCTATTGGACTGGTGTGCCCTATAAAAATATTCTCTAAAAATCCACGCCTATTGGACTGGTGTGCCCTATAAAAATATTCTCTAAAAATCCACGCCTATTGGACTGGTGTGCCCTATAAAAATATTCTCTAAAAATCCACGCCTATTGGACTGGTGTGCCCTATAAAAATATTCTCTAAAAATCCATGCCTATTGGTCTGTTGTACCCTATAAAAATATTCTCTAAAAATCCAAACCTATTGGCCTGTTGTCCCCCATAAAAATATTCTCTAAAAATCCACAAATATTGGGCTGTTGTGCCCTATAAAAATATTCTATAAAAATCCAAAAAACGCCTATACCCCTGTTGTATCCATATTGGACTGTTGTGCCCTATAAAAAATTTCCCTAAAATACACGCCTATTGTGCTGTTGTGGCCTATCAAAATATTCTCTAAAACTCCACGCCTATTAGCCTGTTGTACCCTATAAAAATATTCTCTAAAAATCCACGCCTATTGGCCTGTTGTCCCCCATAAAAATATTCTCTAAAACTCCACGCCTATTAGCCTGTTGTACCCTATAAAAATATTCTCTAAAAATCCACGCCTATTGGACTGGTGTGCCCTATAAAAATATTCTCTAAAAATCCAAGCCTATTGGACTGGTGTGCCCTATAAAAATATTCTCTAAAAATTCACGCCTATTGAACTGGTGTGCCCTATAAAAATATTCTCTAAAAATCCAAGCCTATTTGACTGGTGTGCCCTATAAAAATATTCTCTAAAAATCCACGCCTATTGAACTGGTGTGCCCTATAAAAATATTCTCTAAAAATCCACGCCTATTGAACTGGTGTGCCCTATAAAAATATTCTCTAAAAATCCACGCCTATTGGACTGGTGTGCCCTATAAAAATATTCTCTAAAAATCCACGCCTATTGGACTGGTGTGCCCTATAAAAATATTCTCTAAAAATCCACGCCTATTGGACTGGTGTGCCCTATAAAAATATTCTCTAAAAATCCACGCCTATTGGACTGGTGTGCCCTATAAAAATATTCTCTAAAAATCCACGCCTATTGGACTGGTGTGCCCTATAAAAATATTCTCTAAAAATCCACGCCTATTGGACTGGTGTGCCCTATAAAAATATTCTCTAAAAATCCACGCCTATTGGACTGGTGTGCCCTATAAAAATATTCTCTAAAAATCCACGCCTATTGGACTGGTGTGCCCTATAAAAATATTCTCTAAAAATCCACGCCTATTGGACTGGTGTGCCCTATAAAAATATTCTCTAAAAATCCACGCCTATTGGACTGGTGTGCCCTATAAAAATATTCTCTAAAAATCCACGCCTATTGGACTGGTGTGCCCTATAAAAATATTCTCTAAAAATCCACGCCTATTGGACTGGTGTGCCCTATAAAAATATTCTCTAAAAATCCACGCCTATTGGACTGGTGTGCCCTATAAAAATATTCTCTAAAAATCCACGCCTATTGGACTGGTGTGCCCTATAAAAATATTCTCTAAAAATCCACGCCTATTGGACTGGTGTGCCCTATAAAAATATTCTCTAAAAATCCACGCCTATTGGACTGGTGTGCCCTATAAAAATATTCTCTAAAAATCCACGCCTATTGGACTGGTGTGCCCTATAAAAATATTCTCTAAAAATCCACGCCTATTGGACTGGTGTGCCCTATAAAAATATTCTCTAAAAATCCACGCCTATTGGACTGGTGTGCCCTATAAAAATATTCTCTAAAAATCCACGCCTATTGGACTGGTGTGCCCTATAAAAATATTCTCTAAAAATCCACGCCTATTGGACTGGTGTGCCCTATAAAAATATTCTCTAAAAATCCACGCCTATTGGACTGGTGTGCCCTATAAAAATATTCTCTAAAAATCCACGCCTATTGGACTGGTGTGCCCTATAAAAATATTCTCTAAAAATCCACGCCTATTGGACTGGTGTGCCCTATAAAAATATTCTCTAAAAATCCACGCCTATTGACCTGTTGTTCCCTATAAAAATATTCTCTAAAAATCCACGCCTATTGGACTGGTGTGCCCTATAAAAATAGCCTCTAAAAATCCACGCCTATTGGACAGGTGTGCCCTATAAAAATAGCCTCTAAAAATCCATGACTATTGGCCTGTTGTGCTCTGTAAAAATATTCTCTAAAAATCCACGCCTATTGACCTGTTGTTCCCTATAAAAATATTCTCTAAAAATCCACGCCTATTGGACAGGTGTGCCCTACAAAAATGTTCTCTAAAAATCCAATCCTATTGGCCTGTTGTGCTCTGTAAAAATATTCTCTAAAAATCCACGACTATTGGCCTGTTGTGCCCTATAAAAATATTCTCTAAAAATCCACGCCTATTGGACTGGTGTGCCCTATAAAAATGTTCTCTAAAAATCCACGCCTATTGGACTGGTGTGCCCTATAAAAATATTCTCTAAAAATCCACGCATATTGGCCTGTTGTACCAATAAAAATATTCCCCAAAAATCCACGCCTATTGGACTGTTGTTGCCTATAAAAATATTCTCTAAAAATACACGCCTATTGGCCTGTTGTCCCCCATATAAATATTCTCTAAAATTCCACGCCTATTGGCGTGTTGTGCCCTATAAAAATATTCTCTAAAAATCCTACCCCCCATACATTCCATGTAAGGGTAACTCAAGCAATATAGGCCTCTACTGGACAGACTGGTGTATTAGGATGGCAAGTCCTCCGACTCCGCTTCTTGTGCGTTCCTTCCGCAAAACGTTGTAAGGTATAGGTGGCGGTTGTTGTTGTTGTAACAGTGTTTATTATTGTGTTTGCATGTTCGTTCTTCTACTCAATCTGGCTCTGGGTCTATCCACTGGAGTTAGATGAGTAGGTTTGGGCGACTGCCATATCCTGAGCGTAGTTAAGCCAAAACTACTCTGGTTTGTCGTGGCAGCTGACGCTCCTCAGCTGGGATAGAAGGGGGATGTACTCCGAGGGCTTTATTCACATTGTATTTGCTTATGGCCATAGCAACTGCGTCCGTATGAATGCTATTCAGACCTGCCTGATATGCCTGTTGATCTAGAGGTTCTCTCCTATATTGTTGGACCTTCCTCTCTATAGCATGAATATCCTTCCTGATATGCCTGGGTTTGTCGGGCCTAGCCAGCAGATGGTGATTAGAATGGATCTCACTGTAACACCAGAACAAGTACTGCAACGAAAGCATCTCATTGTGTTGCTGTACTGGAAGAATCTTTGCCTCCTCATGTAGATGGTCCACTGAAGACTTGAGGAGGCAGCCTGTTGCTGTTCTCAGGGCGGCATTCTGACAAGTTTAAATCTCTGTCCAATGCGTATCACAAAAATTCGGGACCAAACTGGTTCCGCATAGCTTACCACAGACCGACCTATCGCATTATATGTGGTCAACAAGGTTTCTTTATCTGCACCCCAAGTGCTACCGGCCAGGTACTTGAGGACCTTGTTCCTGCATTTCAGTTTGTAGTGTCGAATGTGACCCCTAGAATTTTGGGGCAGTTTCAACTCTCTTCTATACTGCGCCGTCCATGTTCTGAACAGAGTGGCCTTAGATTTAGTAGCGGATATCTGCATATTCCTCGCGTGGAAAAAGGTGGTAAGATCGGGTAAATAGGAGTTCAGTCTCTCACAGATGTCATCAGGTTAGGTAACTGACGCCAGGATCGTACAATCATCCGCATATGTTACGATCTCAATGCCGTCTGGATGGGGGCGGAATACAGGAAAGGTAGAGGTTAAACAGTTCCGGAGACATCACCCCACCTTGGGTAACTCCCTGTTTCACTCTACGGAGTTTGGACTTCTTGTTCCTGAATTCCACGTACGACTGGCGTCCACACATATAATTGATTATCCAACGTTTCAGACTTGGCCGGAGGGTTGTCTGCTCAATGTCCTCAAACAGCGTGGAGTGCCTGATAGTTTCAAAGGCTTTTGAGAAGTCAAGCGCCACCATCACCGTTCTATCACACGGCCTTTCCTGGTTGAGTCCTCGACAAATATATGTGGAGATGGCGTGCAGCGCTGTTGTCGTGCTGTGCTGCTTTCGGAATCCATGCTGATGATCGGCAACTAGATAGCTATTTCGGTATGATTCACCCTTGCTGGTATCTTTGTCTGGTTTCAGTAGCGGGATCACCCTTCCCATTTTCCAGACTTCGGGAACAATGATGGTGGCTAGCGACAGGTTGAAAACTTTAGTGACATACTCCACTCCCGGCTCATCCAGCTGTTTCAGCATTACCATGAAGAGTCCATCAGGGCCCAACGCTTTGGATGATTTATCGTTCCTGATGTCATTCGCAACATCATCCATAGTAAACTGTGGTGGTTCGTCATCGACAGGAAGATATCTGATTCGACTTAGTAGTCTCCTTTTTGCCCTTTCACTACAGGGGTGCTCGACAAACTGTCGATTGAAATAACTTGCGCACCTCTTTGGGTCAGTCAACGTAACGTCGCCAAACGTGACTGAGGTCCATCTTCCCTCCTTCCGGGGTTCGAGAGTGCCTTAACCGTTGCCCACAAATCACTTAATCCGGCACAAATGTTGCAACTCTTCAGATGATTTAACCATTTGTTCCGCTTGCGTTCGCCGACCAGCCTGTTAACTTCCAGTGTCAGCTCCCTTACTCTGGGGTCACTGGGGTTGTCACGACGAAGCTCATCACGCTCATTTGCTAATCCCGTCGCCTCTGCTGGGAGCTTTGGTCTTACTTTGGGTATTCGACCAGCAGGTATATGGCGAGCGGCTGCAGCAGTAATGATGTCTCGGAACGTCCTTTCCTCTACCCGAACATCAGAAGGATTGGGCAATTCTCTGAAGCGGTGATTGATGAACTCTCTGAAACCTGGCCAATCAGCTTTCTCATGATTGACGAATTTGCGGCGTTCAGAGTTGATGAAATCGGGTGGTCTGCTTATGGAGACAATTATGGGGAGGTGGTCTGATCCAAGAGCAATGACGGTCTGGCGAACTGTGACACTCTCCTCTAATTCTGGTAGGAGCGTCCTCATTGGCCGTGCGTCCTCATTGACGGAGTAAAACGTGAAGCTATCAATCTGCTCAGCCAGCGCTGTACCCCTCTGATCGTTTTCGAGGGCCGAATGCCACACCTTATCATGCGCATTAAAGTCCCCCAAGAGCTGACGATTATGAACTTCCAAAAGCTTGCTAACGTTAGGATTGTAATCTATGATACAACTATTTCTTGGCGGAATACGTATACGTTTAGCAACTCTATCTCGGCAGTTCCACACCTGACTGCTACCCCCATACATTCCATGTACGTGTCATTAGAGTCAGGCTCAAACGAGATAGGTCTGTATTGAACAGACTGGTGCAAAAGGGAAGCTAGTCCCCCACCTCCACTCCTGGTGCGATCCTTCCTTGCTTTCCTGCATCGCCGCGACCTTGATCTTCTTCCGATTCTTAAATTCTGGAGTTAAATGCTGCTGGAGATAAATGCTGCGCGTGCAGTTGCTGTTGAGGGGACTGCGTGGGAGTTTCGTAATTTGACGACGACACGCTGAGGACTGTGTTCGCACAGCATTCAACAACATAGTCCCCCCGTAGTCCCTCGCGTGGACGAAGTTGGAGACACACTGCGTAGCAAGCAGCTACATACCTATTGCCTGGGTGCCAGAGCACAATCGGAAGTTTACATGTGTTGGATGTGGATCTGGCAAACAAAACAGATCCATAGTAAGCCGGAGTTCATATCTAACCCGGCACTGACCAAAAGAGCTCGGAGCAGGCATCCCGGGATAAATTGTCGCTCCCATGTTCAAAAAAAAAAAAACACGAACACAAACATATAATTGTTGGGGTGAAGGCCCCAGGGCTTAGTTTGGTTTAGTTTTTATGGCTGAAATTGTTTATTTCGAAACACATACATGTGTATGTATGTATGTATTTTAATTATTCAAATTTCACAATTCCAAAATTTATGCACAAATTTATTTTTACTGTTTCGGTAAACCTGTAGAACGAATGCTCTTATAAAATATCTCCACACGCAGAGAAGAGATATTGTAGGAGCCATCATATTCTAAGAACAAAACAGTATATTTTAAAATTCTAAAAATATATATTGTTGTTTCAACCATATATTTTGTGCCAGGAAACATAATGCCTCAAACTTTATTGTTGTACCGACAATATATATTTTCAGATTTTTAAAATAATCTATTTTGTTCTTAGAATATAATTTCTCCTACAATATCTATTCTCTGTGTGCACTATCCCTGTTTCAACTATCCTTACGAAAGATCAAGTTATCGATTTCTTTCGTTAAAAGTCAGGTTAAAAATTTAATGTGTAAGAGTGTTAAACATTTTTAATTGTAATTTAAATACATATTTATTTTCAGATAACTTAACTCGGCACGTGTCTGGAGAAAGGAACATTTGTGTAAATTAAAAACGTTAACGAACCGAGAAAAAAACCGCCGCCAACAAAATGACTAAAGTCGAGTTGTATAAGTCGCGGGTATTCGTTACCATTATCCATCTCTTGGCCTTGGGTCAATTTGTCTATGCTCTGTATTTTCATAAATTTGAAACACAACGGAGTTATAAATCAAAACCAACAGAAGTTCAGAAAATGGTACCCGATACAATGGAAAAGAAACTGCAATATTTGACCTATTGGAATTTGGTAAGTGTAATAGTGAAGGATTTGAATTTTTTATATAGATACTAGCAGACAACGGTCCAAGTTGTTGGCCCGTCGTAATGAGTTTTAATAATAACTTTTTATGGACTTTATGCTTGACATATCAAAAATAGGTATTTTCTACCTCACTTCTTCGGTCCATTGTCAAACCGAAAAGGATTTTAAATTTATCTGTAACCTTTCTTTTCTCTTGCGGACTTTGTCGGATTTTTTCCTTCATTGATGGTGCTTAGGATTTATGATCGTCCATATCCCCCTGTCGTTATCCTAAAGCGATCTAATTATAAAAGTTAAAAAATGGTTAAGTCGAATTCTGCCGCTTATTGAGACTTATATATTTTAGTTTTCCATGCCTGATGGACCGTTGAACCTCACATTTTAAGAAAATTTTTAAATATATCGTTTTTCTTGATCGGGGGCGCAACCACCGTTGTCTCGAAAATTAATTTGCAAGATGATGCACCCATAAGTTTAGCAAATATGGAGATTAAATAAAATAAATAAATAAATTAATAAATAAATTAAATAAATAAATAAATAAATTATTAAATAAATAAATAAATAAATAAATAAATAAATAAATAAATAAATAAATAAATAAATAAATAAATAAATAAATAAATAAATAAATAAATAAATAAATAAATAAATAAATAAATAAATAAATAAATAAATAAATAAATAAATAAATAAATAAATAAATAAATAAATAAATAAATAAATAAATAAATAAATAAATAAATAAATAAATAAATAAATAAATAAATAAATAAATAAATAAATAAATAAATAAATAAATAAATAAATAAATAAATAAATAAATAAATAAATAAATAAATAAATAAATAAATAAATAAATAAATAAATAAATAAATAAATAAATAAATAAATAAATAAATAAATAAATAAATAAATAAATAAATAAATAAATAAATAAATAAATAAATAAATAAATAAATAAATAAAATAAACATTTCAAACAAATGCGCATCATGAGATGTGGCATTCGGCCCTCGGAAACAATCGGATATGTACAGCGCTGGCTGAGCAGATTGATAGCTCTACGTTTTGCAGGGTCAATGAGGACGCCCATACAAGATTTAGAGGAGCGTGTCACAGATGGCCAGACATAACCATCGTGTCACCTGGTCTGACAAATGACGTCACCTGGCAACCCGTCATTTCCCTTTGATCAGACCATCTCCCTATAATTATCTCCATTAGCAGACCACCCGATTTCATCACCTCTGAACACACGTTCGTCAATCATAGGAAAGCTGATTGGCCGAGTTTCAGAGAGTACACCAATCAACGCTTCAGAGAACTGCCCAATCCTTCTGATGTTCGGGTAGCGGAAAGGATGTTCCGAGACATTATCACTGCTGCAGCCGCTCGCCATATACCTGCTGGTCGAATACCCGAAGTAAGACCAAAGCTCCCAGCAGTGGCGACGGGATTAGCAAATGAGCGTGATGAGCTTCGTCGAACCAACCCCAACTTTCATCAATAAGCCTAATTTCATAAATTTGAATTATCTCCCTTCTGAAGTTCGGGTAGCAGAAAGGACGTTTCGAGACATCATCACTGCTGCAGCCGTTCGCCATATACCTGACGGTCGAATAGCCAAAATGAGAGCATATTTTCCAGCAGTGACAACCGGGTTAACAAATAAGCGTAATAGGCTTCGTCGTGCCAACCCCAGATTCAGGGAGCCGACACTGGAAGTTAAAAGGCTGGTCGTCGAACATTAGCGGTACAAGTGGTTAAACATCTGAAGAGTTGCAACATTTGTGCCGGTTTAAGTGAATTGTAGGCAACGGTTAAGACACTCTTGAACCTTGGAAGCATGGAAGATAGGACCTCAGTCACGCGACTTTACGTTTACTGACCCGAAGAGATGCGCAAGTTATTTCAATCCACAGTTTTTCGAGCACCCCGGGAGTGATAGGGCGAAGAGAAGAGTACTACGTCGCATCAGATATCCTCCTGCCGAAGATGAACCACCACAGTTTACAATGGATGATGTTGCGAATGCCATCAGGGGAAAGCTAAATTATCCAAAGTGTTGGGCCCTGATGGAATCTCCATCGTAATGCTGAAACAGCTGGCTGAGCCGGGAGTCGAGTATCTCACTAAATTTCTCAATCTGTCGCTAGCCACCATCATTGTTCTCGAAGTCTGGAAAAGGGGCAGAGTGGTCCCGCTACTGAAGCCAGGAAAGGATACCAGCATGGGTGAATCGTACAGGCCGTTTTCGATTTTGTCGCCTTTGTCCTTCCCAGCGTCAGAAATAGCTATCTAGTTGCCTATCATCAGCATGAATTCCGCAAGCAGCACAGCACGTCAACAGCGCTGCACGCCATCTCCACATATACATATTTGTCACGGACTCAACCAGAGACCGTTGTGTGAAAGAACAGTGATGGTGGCCTTTGATACAGTCAGACACTCCACACTGTTTGAGGACATTGAGCAGATAATCCTCCGGCCAAACTTGAAACGTTGGATAGTCAAAAATATGTGTGGACGCCAGTCGTACGTGGAATTCAGGAACAAGAAGTCCAAACCCCGTAGAGTGAAACAGGGAGTTCCCTAAGGTAGGGTGATATCTCCGGAACTGTTTAACCTCTACCTCTCCTGTATTCCGCCCCCTCCAGACGGCATCGAGATCGTAACGTATGCGGATGATTGCACGATCCTGGATCAGGTACCTCCCCGATGACATCTGTGAGAGACTGAACTCCTATTTAACCGATCTTACCACCTTTTTCCATGCGAGGAATATGCAGATCTACAAAATATACACCAACTCTGTTCGCCACATTGACAGCGCATTTTGGAAGAGAATTGAATCACAATTTTAGGGGTCACATTCGACACTACTTTCAAGTGGTGCGCGCACGCCACATCTATCTGCGACAAACTGAAAAGCAGGAACAAGGTCCTCAAGTCCCTAGCCGGCAGCACTTAGGGTGCAGATAAAGAAACCTTGTTGACCACATATAATGCGATAGGTCGGTCTGTGGAAAGCTATGTGGCGCCAGTTTTGTCCCCGGGATTATGTGATACGAACTGGAAAAAGATTCAAACCTGTCAGAATGCCGCCGTGAGAACAGCAACAGGGTGCCTCATCAAGTCTACATGAGGAGGCAAAGATTCTTCCAATAAAGCAACACAATGAGATGCTTTCGTTGCAGTACTTGCTTGGGTGATACCGTGAGAACCAAACCAATCACTATCTGATGGCTAGGCCCGACACATTCAGGCATATCAGTAAGGATATTCATGCTCTAGGGAGGGAGGTCCAACAGTATAGGAGATAACCTCTAGATCAACAGGCATATCAAGCAGGTTTAAATAGTATTCACACGATTGCAGTTGCTAAGACCATAAGCGAGTATAGTGTGAATAAAGTACTCGGAGTACATCCTTCATCTATCGCAGCTGAGGAGCGTCAGCTGCCACGACAAACCAGAGGAGTTTTGGCTCAAGTACGATCGGGATATTGCAGTCGGCTAAATTCTTATTGGGCGGAAATCGACCACTCCGTGCAGATGTCTGCCCCGCCAAACCTACCCATCTAACTCCAGTGGATCTGTGGTTACATCCCATCGAAGCATCCACTTTCCTTGAACTGAAAATAGACCCAGAGCCAGATTGAACAGAAGAACGAACATACAAACATAAGATATAGCACTTTTAAAGAAATAGGGTATAGGGGAAGTAACCCCCCCCCCCCTCCCCCGCGGTTCAAAAAATTGTATCCCATTTTAACCAGGGGCCATCCCTGTACATTCCCTGACAATTTCAGAAAAATCGGTGCAGTAGTTTTTGTAGAAAATATAAAAATTGAAAAAAGTGGGCGTGGTCAAATTTTCTTTGCATAAAAACCTATGGCGAACATTTCACAAAAAGAATTATCCAAATCGGTCCAGCCGTTCTCAACTGATGCCATTACCAACGAACGACATTTGATTTTTATTTATAAAGATTTGGATATTATCACCACCAACTTTTAGAGTCGGGTAGAAAGGTCGGAAAAACGACCTTCGGTTTGCCTCTGAACACGATGGCTGAACATTTGTCCAAGTTCAGCTTGAGGTCCCACCTAGAAAAATATCTATGTATGTCCTCAAGGCAAACGTTAGGACGAGAAGCCACAGCCTTTGCCCAGAAGAGAACCCAGGGAATTCCAGCTCGAATATGTCTTTCAGTTTAGAGATGGTCTCCTACTTTAACTTTAAAGCTTCTACCCTTGAGAAAACTAGCCACTAATCTGCATGTATGGGCATCAAAACCAAATTGCTTCAGCTTAGATAAGATCCCGTCATGCCACACTGAGTCGAATGCCTTGGCGAAGTCAAGCCCAACAGCAATAGTCCCAAATCTCCGATCAAACAATCCCTTGATCACAAAAGAGGAAAGTACCGTAAGGGTAAGTCACTCACAAAAATATTGTAAACTATGGGACCCATAAGAGAGCCCTGGGGAACTCCAGCTCGAACATGCCTTTCACTGGAGAGATGATCTCCTACTTTAACTTTAAAGCTTCTGCCCTTGAGAAAGCTAGTCACTAATCTGCATGTCTGGGTATCAAAACCAAATTGCTTCAGTTTAGATAAGATCCCGTCATGCCACACTGATTCGAAGGTCTTGACGAAGTCAAACCAAATTTCCGATCAAACACAAGGGATTGTTTGATCACAAAAGAGGAAAAGACCGTAAGAGCATGGGACGTCGAGTGACCCGGTCTGAAACTGGAAGTCCTTTAGGATTCGTTTGTCTTCAGCAATCTTTTGAAGGCATTTGAGTATGAATGACTCGTAAAGTTTACAAAAGCTGAAAGCATGGAAATGGACCACAATCACTAGATGGTGAGCCTTTCTTCAGAATGGGTACGACCATAGCTTTCTTCCAGGTTTTTGGGAAGTACCCTAGGTTCAGTGAATGGTTGAATAAAACAGTAAGGAAACCAAATAATGCTGAGCCCGCCTTTTTCAATGCTATGTCTTTTATTAAACAAATACGTTATGGGAATTATTTATACTTCTATACGGACTTCCTCAAACAAAGAAGCCGAAAAGAAAACTGCAGCCATTATCATTTCAATAACCACAAAATGGCAAATAATAGGGCATCAAACTTTTCAATGATTTTTCCCACATGTTGGTTCGTGGAAGAAATTATTTGGCTGATAATAAATGAAATGTGAAGAAAAAGAGAAATACGTCATCAATTGGAAACGATTAAGAATGAATACTATATACATATGTATGTACATATATTTGTATCCATGAATATGCCTATTACAATGGGATGCATCGAGTTGAACTGAAGGGTCGAATATTTTTGCTAATTAAAAAGGAAAATTAGGGAGAACATATCTTACTTAAAATAAAGAATATCCTTCAATCCCATAGACTAAGAGGATCTAGCTGCGCTTAGTTCGTCTGATTTTTCGTTACCAATGACGCCATATCATAGACAATTTTTTTAAAATTATTTCACGAGCTTTGATGTGAAAGTATTTTATTTAAATGCTAGGAGCTTGACTGTAATTTCAATGTGTTACATTCGGTGAGGTCAAAAACCATCATAAAATATCCTCCATGAATTCTGGCGTGGGCCACAAAAAAATTCGTAATAATTTTCTTTTTTTACTCGAATGATTCCGGATAGGCGCATAAATTTCTTAACGTTTTATTTATCGTTTTTCCATTTTTTTCTTTTCACATTTACACAGATATGGGTCAATGCTTCTTAAAGTAATTGTTTTCCTTTTGGGAAGCATTTTATTACTTGTTTCTTTTTTGTTCTTTTTTTGCCATAAATTAAATAAATGAGCTTAATTATTGTTGTAGTACTTGTTGGGTTTTCTTGCTCTTTTGTTTTTGTTATTAATAAAGATTTTTTCTGCAATAATCTTAATTTCCTGACAAATGCAGGTCATCATATTTTTTTTATTTTCATTGCAATTTGTATGATTTTCTTTTCGTTTTTCCTTGTCATTTTTTTTTTTTTGTTATTTTTAAGGTAGGTAATAAATGTCGAAAATAATTTTCTTTATGCCAAGGGAAATGTTTAATGATTTTTACAAATATTTATTTCAATTAATGTGAAAATGTAAAACATAAGTAGAGTCTGGAAAGTGTCTCGAACTTTGAATCAATGGATATATGTACAGTTGCGTGCAAAATAATAGCAGTACGGAACTGCTATGTACAAAAATTGCAATAAACTGCTATAAATCCTTAAAGGAATTTAATTATCTGCATCAGGCGAATGCTTATAAGGTTCCAGACCTCACGGGCTAAAATATTTTACATAAATATGCAACTATTAAGAAACAACATTGAAGTTTTCTGCTCGAGAAGGTTTTTTCGTGTGCAAAATAATAGCAGTGCAAGTAGGCCAAGTAAATGAACATAATAAAAGCTATTTATTTATAACTTTTTACAGTTGAAAAGTATTTTGGAATGAAAATAAGACGAAATACTGACAATACGTACACAAATGTGGATCATCACTGCCTTTAGTGCATCGCTGCAGTCCACATGGTCATAAACATACAAAAATAAAATTTTTCAAAAAAAACTTACCACATAGTGGAAGATATCGGTGGTATTTTCTCAAAAATTATTTGTAATGGTCGAAAATCATCGTACGTATCCTCGAAACAACTAATATCCGTAGTACGGATACTATTTTTGGAATTAAATGTAAAAATAATCTAACATAGCGAAGGAAATAAGACCAAATATTTTAGAAACGTGCTTAAACCCCACTTTTATGTATTGGCTTGGTCTACATTTTTGTTATCCAGAGCTAGAGCTACAAGTTTGCCAAAGGTCCAAAAATGAAACCAACAACATATAAACATAAACTAAGATTAGCCGGCTGTAGATGAAGCCATAAAGTGAACGGGCATTTATTGCAGATAAATTACATTATTTACCACAAAAAATCGATATTGGCAATTTTCATATTGGCAATTTTCATAAAATGTAATAACTTTTGAAATGTTGTATAGTGTAATCTATCTGCTATAACTGCCCGGTCACTTTATGGATTCGTCTACAGCCGGCTAATCTTAGTTTATGTTTATAAGTTATTTGTTTCATATCTCGGAAACCGATTGGATTTTCATTTTTGGACCTTGGCAAACTTGTAGCTCTAGCTCTGGATAAAAAAAATGTAGACCAAGCCAATACATAAAAGTGGGATTTAAGCACGTTTCTAAAAGATTTGGTCTTATTTCCTTCGCTTTATTAGATTATGTTTACATTAAATTCCAAAAATAGTATCCGTACTTCGGATATTAGTTGTTTCGAGGATACGTACGATGATTTTCGACCATTAATATGCAATATATGTAAAAAATATGCAAAATATGTAAAAAAATATGCAGAATATGCAAAAAATATGCAAACAGTTTTTGGGCGAAAATCGCCAAAAAAGTCGTAAAATTTACAATTAAAGTTGGAAAAAATCATCAAAAAACTTTAAAAAAGTGTCCTAAATTAAGACTATTGGCTATTTAACGTCGATTTTTTAGCAGATTATTATGTTATTGATACCTCTTACGACAGTGTGGTGTAGGGTATATGGTATTGTAATACTATTGTTTTATTGTTCAATCGGATCAATCGATTCGATCCAAAATTTTGCTTTTGCATTATTTTGTCCAAAATTAGTTTAAGTTCGAAGATGGGTTATATCGGTCCACTCCTTCCGGTACCTCCCCCACAAAAGTTCGGAAATGTTCGGAAAATTTGTGCGCACGATAACTCTTGAAGGGAGTAACCGATTTGGTCCATACCTTGAACATCGTGAAATTTCTACCAAACTTAGATGAGGTTCCAATATGGACTCAATCGGTCCACGCCTTCGGGTACCTCCCACACAAAATGTCGGAAAAGTTCAGTTCAGGACCTGCTCTCGAATCGTTTTGTTGTGACATCTTCTATTCACGGCGGTACAAGTTTCATCAGGGGCAAAACCATACTTCCTGAGAAAATAGACTGAAATGTGCAAAAACCCTTATGGCACCGTGTGTAGTGGTTGGGGCGCACGATAACTCTCGAACGGATCTGCCGATTCGATCCAAAATTTAGCCTTCATAATATTTTGTACAAACTTAGTTAGTTAGTTAAGTTCGAAGATAAGCCATATCGGTCCACTCTTTCGGGTACCTCCCCCAGAAAAGTGCGCACGATAACTCTTGAAGGGAGTGGCCGATTTCGTCCATACTTTACACATCCCAATATATCTACCAGATATAGATCAGGTTCGAATATGGACTATAAGTTCACTTTAAGACCTGCTCTCGAATCGCTTTGATTTTTTTGAAGCTATTCGCTTTTTCAATTACGACGGTAAGAGTTTTTTCATTCATTTCCATAATGGACTATGTCGGTCCATTTTTTATATATGTATATTTGTATATTTTTTATATATTTATATATTTTTATGTTACATTTTATGTTTTAAATGTTTTATTTTATATCTTATATTTTATCTTTTATATATTATGTTTTATTATACCGTATATTTTTATTTTATTTATATTTATATTTATATTTATATTTATATTTATATTTATATTTATATTTATATTTATATTTATATTTATATTTATATTTATATTTATATTTATATTTATATTTATATTTATATTTATATTTATATTTATATTTATATTTATATTTATATTTATATTTATATTTATATTTATATTTATATTTATATTTATATTTATATTTATATTTATATTTATATTTATATTTATATTTATATTTATATTTATATTTATATTTATATTTATATTTATATTTATATTTATATTTATATTTATATTTATATTTATATTTATATTTATATTTATATTTATATTTATATTTATATTTATATTTATATTTATATTTATATTTATATTTATATTTATATTTATATTTATATTTATATTTATATTTATATTTATATTTATATTTATATTTATATTTATATTTATATTTATATTTATATTTATATTTATATTTATATTTATATTTATATTTATATTTATATTTATATTTATATTTATATTTATATTTATATTTATATTTATATTTATATTTATATTTATATTTATATTTATATTTATATTTATATTTATATTTATATTTATATTTATATTTATATTTATATTTATATTTATATTTATATTTATATTTATATTTATATTTATATTTATATTTATATTTATATTTATATTTATATTTATATTTATATTTATATTTATATTTATATTTATATTTATATTTATATTTATATTTATATTTATATTTATATTTATATTTATATTTATATTTATATTTATATTTATATTTATATTTATATTTATATTTATATTTATATTTATATTTATATTTATATTTATATTTATATTTATATTTATATTTATATTTATATTTATATTTATATTTATATTTATATTTATATTTATATTTATATTTATATTTATATTTATATTTATATTTATATTTATATTTATATTTATATTTATATTTATATTTATATTTATATTTATATTTATATTTATATTTATATTTATATTTATATTTATATTTATATTTATATTTATATTTATATTTATATTTATATTTATATTTATATTTATATTTATATTTATATTTATATTTATATTTATATTTATATTTATATTTATATTTATATTTATATTTATATTTATATTTATATTTATATTTATATTTATATTTATATTTATATTTATATTTATATTTATATTTATATTTATATTTATATTTATATTTATATTTATATTTATATTTATATTTATATTTATATTTATATTTATATTTATATTTATATTTATATTTATATTTATATTTATATTTATATTTATATTTATATTTATATTTATATTTATATTTATATTTATATTTATATTTATATTTATATTTATATTTATATTTATATTTATATTTATATTTATATTTATATTTATATTTATATTTATATTTATATTTATATTTATATTTATATTTATATTTATATTTATATTTATATTTATATTTATATTTATATTTATATTTATATTTATATTTATATTTATATTTATATTTATATTTATATTTATATTTATATTTATATTTATATTTATATTTATATTTATATTTATATTTATATTTATATTTATATTTATATTTATATTTATATTTATATTTATATTTATATTTATATTTATATTTATATTTATATTTATATTTATATTTATATTTATATTTATATTTATATTTATATTTATATTTATATTTATATTTATATTTATATTTATATTTATATTTATATTTATATTTATATTTATATTTATATTTATATTTATATTTATATTTATATTTATATTTATATTTATATTTATATTTATATTTATATTTATATTTATATTTATATTTATATTTATATTTATATTTATATTTATATTTATATTTATATTTATATTTATATTTATATTTATATTTATATTTATATTTATATTTATATTTATATTTATATTTATATTTATATTTATATTTATATTTATATTTATATTTATATTTATATTTATATTTATATTTATATTTATATTTATATTTATATTTATATTTATATTTATATTTATATTTATATTTATATTTATATTTATATTTATATTTATATTTATATTTATATTTATATTTATATTTATATTTATATTTATATTTATATTTATATTTATATTTATATTTATATTTATATTTATATTTATATTTATATTTATATTTATATTTATATTTATATTTATATTTATATTTATATTTATATTTATATTTATATTTATATTTATATTTATATTTATATTTATATTTATATTTATATTTATATTTATATTTATATTTATATTTATATTTATATTTATATTTATATTTATATTTATATTTATATTTATATTTATATTTATATTTATATTTATATTTATATTTATATTTATATTTATATTTATATTTATATTTATATTTATATTTATATTTATATTTATATTTATATTTATATTTATATTTATATTTATATTTATATTTATATTTATATTTATATTTATATTTATATTTATATTTATATTTATATTTATATTTATATTTATATTTATATTTATATTTATATTTATATTTATATTTATATTTATATTTATATTTATATTTATATTTATATTTATATTTATATTTATATTTATATTTATATTTATATTTATATTTATATTTATATTTATATTTATATTTATATTTATATTTATATTTATATTTATATTTATATTTATATTTATATTTATATTTATATTTATATTTATATTTATATTTATATTTATATTTATATTTATATTTATATTTATATTTATATTTATATTTATATTTATATTTATATTTATATTTATATTTATATTTATATTTATATTTATATTTATATTTATATTTATATTTATATTTATATTTATATTTATATTTATATTTATATTTATATTTATATTTATATTTATATTTATATTTATATTTATATTTATATTTATATTTATATTTATATTTATATTTATATTTATATTTATATTTATATTTATATTTATATTTATATTTATATTTATATTTATATTTATATTTATATTTATATTTATATTTATATTTATATTTATATTTATATTTATATTTATATTTATATTTATATTTATATTTATATTTATATTTATATTTATATTTATATTTATATTTATATTTATATTTATATTTATATTTATATTTATATTTATATTTATATTTATATTTATATTTATATTTATATTTATATTTATATTTATATTTATATTTATATTTATATTTATATTTATATTTATATTTATATTTATATTTATATTTATATTTATATTTATATTTATATTTATATTTATATTTATATTTATATTTATATTTATATTTATATTTATATTTATATTTATATTTATATTTATATTTATATTTATATTTATATTTATATTTATATTTATATTTATATTTATATTTATATTTATATTTATATTTATATTTATATTTATATTTATATTTATATTTATATTTATATTTATATTTATATTTATATTTATATTTATATTTATATTTATATTTATATTTATATTTATATTTATATTTATATTTATATTTATATTTATATTTATATTTATATTTATATTTATATTTATATTTATATTTATATTTATATTTATATTTATATTTATATTTATATTTATATTTATATTTATATTTATATTTATATTTATATTTATATTTATATTTATATTTATATTTATATTTATATTTATATTTATATTTATATTTATATTTATATTTATATTTATATTTATATTTATATTTATATTTATATTTATATTTATATTTATATTTATATTTATATTTATATTTATATTTATATTTATATTTATATTTATATTTATATTTATATTTATATTTATATTTATATTTATATTTATATTTATATTTATATTTATATTTATATTTATATTTATATTTATATTTATATTTATATTTATATTTATATTTATATTTATATTTATATTTATATTTATATTTATATTTATATTTATATTTATATTTATATTTATATTTATATTTATATTTATATTTATATTTATATTTATATTTATATTTATATTTATATTTATATTTATATTTATATTTATATTTATATTTATATTTATATTTATATTTATACTAGCTGACCCGGTCCGCGTTGCCGGCCCGTTGTTTGGGTTCTCCGTGTAAACTTTAGTTATCTATCCAGTATTGATACACCCATAATTAGGCATCCCTCTAGAAACTTCATAATATAAATCAATGTTTTGACATAAATTCCATATAATGGTATCCCCCAAATTTAAGATATAAAATCTCTTATATTATACCCTTCACCATAAATCGACAGTTTAAAGCACTTTGTGACCCACATATAATAGTCGGTGCACGTCAATTGACATTGCTATATATTGGATTGTTGGGCTCGGTTGGGGTCGTAATTATTACTGCAAAGAATTGTTGGTATAGGTCCACGTTTTGATATAGCTCCCATAGAACGGTACCGGCTGATTTTCGCTATTTTTGAGGATTTAACATCATTATCACACCGAAATGGCTGAAATCTGGTTTTAATATATTTTAAAGAGGAGGGCATAAATGTTCGTATCGACCGAAAGACACGCCTTTTTATTTGCGCTCGGTATGTAACAGTAATAGGTTCACGTTTTGATATAGCTCCCATAAAACAGTACCTCCCGATTTTCGATAGTTCAGAGATATAGCCTCTGTTCAGTATACGTCCTCGTTTTGATATAGCTCCCATAGAACGGTGGCGCCTGATTTTCGCTATTTTTGGTGGATTTAACCTCATTCAGGCCGATCGAACGTAACGCTTTTTTTCTTCGCGCTCTATATGCAATAGTGGTAAAATACCCCTCAGCGAAATGTATGTTCCTTCGGGATA